>NW_022111368.1:6709241-6715873 GCF_000313985.2 Echinops telfairi
GAGGGGGACAGGGCTGTCTTTTCTTCACTCCACATGAATATTCCCTCTCCTCACCACCACTAGGTCCACCACAAACTCTCTGTTTTCACGAAAGAGATCAAAAGAACCAGTCTTTTTTAGTCTATTCCTTTGCTTGTCCACTGTGGGGTGTTTTAAACCACCACATACTCTGCCTCAGAGCAGTGAGTGACTGAACTTGTTAGTCCTAGTGCATGGAAGGGAGGAAACAAAGACTCTTTAGGATCCTTAAGCTTTTTTTTTTTTTTTTTTGAAGGCATGGTTCCACTCCTTGAAAGACTATCAGAAAAAAAAGAGTGTTTAACTTTCTCACACATACCCTCCACTCTCACCCAATATATTGTGGCTGAAAAATCACACATCCCCTTAATACAAGAGCTAGCAAATGCTTTTCCTCATCAACAGTGGACTTACAAAATTCTGTGCTTCCGCAGACCAAAGACTGCATCTTGCATAAGCTTGAAAATAACTGTAGGCCAACACCATCGCCTAACCCAAGAATGCAGTCAACCCTTCACTGAAACCAACAGACCAAATCCAGATGGACTGAGCACACGAAAGCCGAGCATCATCATATCAGTGAACAAATCACCAAGAAACACAAGAGGAATTCATGGGCTCCAGTCTAGGTACCAGTGTGTTACGATGAGGGTATTAAAAGACCGTATATTGTACAAGAGGGTTTCAACGAATTTGTGGGAAAATCAAATTGAAAGATGGTTTTGTCGTTGTTGGTTTTGTGTGTTTGCTTCTTGTTTTGGAGTCCACACTACACTAATCAAGAGAGACAGAAAGTAGATGACCAGTTGCCAGGGGTTGGGTACAAGAGAAAATGGTAAGTGAGTGTTAATTGATGAGGGCTTTCTCTGTGGAGTTGGGAAATGCTCTTTCTGCATTACCTAGTGGCGATGGTGGCACAGCTTTTTGAATAGACTAAAAACGACTGAGCTGTATGCTTGTAAAGGGTAAAGACTGCCATGTGTGCATTGTATCTTGATCAAATGAATGAGGGCAACAGATGAATTTCTTTTTTCTCTATGCATTTACGCCTTCACACAAGCCCTACATGTTACACCACTTTGATGCAATCTTCTCTTTTGAGGCAAAGGCCACAGAGACTTGGCCCTGTAACCAATGTTACAATACAACTTTCCAGAGGACCTAGTTTACTGGCTAACTCGCATGGCCCACTTTGAGTCTGTGTTTTAATGAACCTGCTAATTCCCGCGGAACCAAGAGGCATGGAGAATGAACTGCCAACTTGGCCAGGATGTTTGTAGTCCTGACAACTTTGGCCTGGAAACCAGGCACATTTATCTATTTCATCACAAATGCTAACTGAATGAGCGTGCTTTCAGTTAACTGGTCTCCAAGGATCCCCATGCTGATGTCTATAGAGGGAGGCTTCTGAGCCAACTTGGGCTGGGTTTGCAGGCAAACTGATTTCTCAACCTAGGTATGCCAACTTTGTGTTCCATTGTACACATTTCCTATACCCTGATGACAGCAGAGTCCCACTGGCACTGTTCCCCAAATTGCCACATCAGTAACTGTTGAGAAAGAAATTATATTTCTTCATTGTTTAGAAACCAAGGACAGGCATACAGGGGAAATGGTATGATGTCCCTTGAACCACAGATCTTGAAGTCATGAAATGGAGCTAAGAGAAACAAATAGGATTTGAATAAATGGGAGACTTCATTTCCCTCAAACTTCCAGGCACTTCAGTGAAGCTGCCCTTTTCATGAACCACACAGACACAGCCACAACTACCATGGCCACACAACCTCTGTTAGACCCCACTCATTCCCTCGTTTTCCCATCTCCAGCATCAGCATATTAAAACAAGATTTGCCAGCCCTTGTCATTAAGAATTCATGCATCCATTTTTCTCTGGAAGTCTGACCTCTCTTGCTTTCTCACTTCTGCATCCTGCCCTTAGAGTGACTTACCCCTGAGCATGTCTCTGCTGGTTCATAAAGGCACCTACCTCCTGCGCAAGCTCATCCTCAGCTCTCTCATCTCCCAGAGAAACCATCCACGTTCAGTCTGTCCACATCCTGGTGCTTATGATCATGGAAATCACGCACATGATAAGTCTTGAAAGGATGGCTGTGAGAATGGACAGAGGGTTCTGCTTGCTTGTTTGATACTCAGCTCAACACATCTCTGACTAGTTCACTGGACCAACACTAGATTCTGGGACCTAGATTGTCACATCGCAGAGATTCAATAAATGATTTAGAGCCAATAGCCTACGATGGTTAAAATGTGAGACTTTCTTATAGTGAAGTTGTAGGTCTCCCTCAGAGAAAAAGAAGAAATGATATGCAGTGGCAGCTGACCTCCTCGGACTTCAAAAGGGGAAGGACAAGCAAATGCTCCATCAGGACAGCCCCAGGCTGATTTCTAGGAGGCTGAGGTCAGACACGTCTCCACCCTCCAGCCATGTGCCCCAACGCTCGCTTCCCCTTCCCAAGTAGATTCCATAATTCATGGAAAGGGTCACGCAGAACTCCCAGAGGATGTTCACAGTTGTGGCGCGTATTAGGGACGTCAACAAGTTACATACAATTCAGGTACGAAAAGATCAGGGTGTACTTGTTTTTCATCAGGGTGTTTTTTTCTCTGCCATGCCATAGGCTAAGTTCTCTCTGGCCCCGACCCATTCAACCTGGCCTCTGCCCTGCTCTGGCCATGTTACAAAGCTCTTTGGGGGCTGCTAACAAATGTCCAAAAGGCAGGTCACTCCCCTATCAGCCTCAACCCAAAGGCACTACCTTCCTGCTCTGTGGATCAGCAAACCCAGCTTCCACATTTAAGAGCCCAAAGACACCCCACTCCTTCGGCCAGCTTCCTGTCCAAGAGCACTCGGCTGTATTTGCTGGGAAGTCTACTGCTTTGTCTCATGCGTTTGTTCCCGGTTCTACTGTTGCTGCTCCTCTGCCACACTTCTGGTGTCAAAGTTGTCTCCTGCATCCGGGAGTTCAACGTGTAGAGACCTCAGCTCCAAGAAACATGCACCACTCCTGACTCTTGCTGGTAGTGAACTCCCTACTCTGGCCTTTCTGAGATGGCTGATTTTATACCCAGCAGGATGGTGATCATGAAGAACTCCATTAATAACCACTCAGAGCCGAATCATGTAATCCAATCAGTATCTTCCCTCACCTTCTTCCTGAGACAAATCAGGAAAATGAAGGTCATTTGGTGGGAGCCACAAAGGCTGTGGCTTACACCCTGCCATCGAGTCAACCCTCACTCATAGTGACCCTATAAGACAAGGTGGAATTGCCGAGGTGGGCTTCGGAAATGGAACTTTATAGCAATAGAAAGCCTCTTCTTTCTCTCTCCGAGTGGCTGGTGGTTTTGAGCTGCAGCCCTGTCGTGAGCAGCCCAATGTGCAACCACTATGTCATCAGGGCTCAAGTTGAAGGCGATGGCTAGAAAAGCCAAATTAAACAATTCACTGTACGATATGCCCACCCTCACCCCCTCGGCTTGGGGGGGGATGACCCATCGCTGTTGTGTGAATTCCGGTTCACAGCAGCCCCGTAGGTTTCAGAGAACAACTCCATCGGGTTTACCTAGCCGTCATCTTTACAGAACCAGGCCACCGTCCTCAGATTAGTAACTGAGGTACTAATTAGGTACCTCGGCATAGACCTCCTCACTGCCTTTGAGTGGAAACCAACCCAGAGCTCGTTAGATGCTAAGGATAGTGACCTGGCTTGAATCCTCAAACCAAACCTAACTTGCCACTTACTATCAAGGCAACCCTGACTCATGGGACAGGGTAGAACTGCCCCTGTGGGTTTCCAAGACGGTCATTCTTTACATGAGTAGAAAGCCAACTCTTTCTGCCTCTGAGTGGCTGGTGGGTTCAATCTGCTCATCTTGCGGTTAGTAGCACAACATGTAACCACTACACCACCAGGGGCTCCTGCTAGACTTCAGTCCTAGATGATGCTAGTGCTCTTGGACAGTTTACGTAAACTCTCTACAACCGACGTCACTCATCTCTAAATTAGAAAATCAGATTGAGGTGGGGTGGATAGAAAACTGAAAGAAGAACCCGACAAGGGGGAGTCTTCCATGGGGAAGTGTTCCAAGTTTCAGTACGGTACTCCCTGAAAGGATAGTCTTCCTCTGATCCCCAGGCTGGAAGGACTGTGTGCAAGCCCCATACTTCTTGGAAAGCATCTGTAGGGTTTCATTTCTCCACTGATGTGTGCATGCCTCCCCAACAAAGGTCTAGCCTTACTCCTTTCCAGGCCTGGCACATAGTAGGCATATCATATTTGTTAAAATGTATGAAATTCCATATATCTTTCCAAAGAATAATCTGGATAAGATCCTTTATTAACAGAGTCTCATAAAAGCTATATGTTGTTGAATTTTGGCATATTTGTTGCCCTGATTGTCCACCAGGGTAAAACCCACTGCTTCTTGCTCTGCCCAGTGTAAGAATACTATTAATAAAAACCACTGCATAACCTGCTTTAGTGATATGCTTGGGATTCTCATAAATTTCCAGATTCTATGATACAGGCTCATGAGATTAGGGAAGGACTTAGGTATCCTACTCCTTAGACAACTATTGTGAGAGATTTTTTTTTTTTTTTGATACTAACTGCATCAGCAACAATCATAAAAGCACTGCAAGAAGATAGGGGGTGCAGAGTTGGTTAACAATTGGAAAGTAACTTCAAATATTCTGACAATTAAGTTGTAAAATTACATGCTTTTAAAGTACTATTTCTAAATATTATTTCGTTTACAAGACTGAATAGAATGAAAACAGTGCAACAATTACGGGTTTGATTCCTGTCCCTATGCTCATGGGCAGCAGCGACTGGTCAGTGGTGACTTGGGTATTACTGTGGTGCCAATTGGGATCCAGGAACAGCTTTGAGATCAGTGTTTCCCCAAGTGGGTGATGCTTTCCCGCGGGTGGCAGAGACACCCTAGAATGAATGATCAGGGGTGTGGGGAGGACTACAAAATAGATGCCTTCAGTTTATCCTGGATTTGGGGCTATAGTCCAAAAGTTTCCATTGTGAGGGGCACTGAGTCATTTTGGTGGCGTTGGTTTTTTTTGCCGGAAAAGAGTGCAGCAGGCCAGGTAAACTTGGGAACCCATGCGCTAGACTAAGATGTACCAGGAAAAGGGCCTGGTCCACTAATCACAGAAGTTAACTATTGAAAACCCTACGGACACTAATAGCTCAGTCCACAAGGGGTCACGGGAATAGCGCAGGAGTGGGCAGCATTGTGTACTGCTATACGTAAGGTCACCACGAGTTGGCAGCCAGTGCAGTTTAGAACAACAATTACTCTTATCCAGTAATGTTAACTAGACTCTTGACTCATTATGCATGCCAACTGCATTTCAAGTATTTTATTGTATAGCCCAATACCCTATGCGGCAGCGTCTTGTATACACAGAGCTAGTCAATAGCATTAGAAGTTACCTCAGACATTTTGGATCAAACTCATCCACTCCAAAAGTAACCACAGCACCAAATCCTGATGAGCCCATGACAATTGTTGGGGCTGACAACCCACCGCCCACCCCCACCCCCACCCCCAGTCCCAACGTTGACTTTTTCTTCTTTATCACTTCCAACTCTTTTCAACTGTCAATGTGTTAAAAAAAGGTGATTAACAAAACCTAACATAAAAGTTCTATCAAAATGTCAGTGGCTCCTAATATTCCATAAATATAAAAGGAAAACTCAAATAATATCAATCTAAATCCAATGATGTCCTACTTCACACATGCGATTATCAGAAAAACAGAAAATAACATATCTTGGCAAAGTGGTAGATAAATTACAGCATTCATCCATGGTTGGTAGATAAGTAGAATGGTCCAGCCATTGGAACAAGCAGTTTGATGGTTCTTCAAAAAGTAAAGTATAGAATCAGCATATGATTCAGAAATTCTAGTCCTAGCTATATATACCCAAGAGACTTAAAAGTAGGAACCCATGGGAGTGGGGAGGGAGGGGGAAAATGAGGAGCTGATGCCAGGGGCTTAGGCGAAGAGCAAATGTTTTGAGAATGATGAGGGCAATGAATGTACAAATGTGCTTTTACACAATTTATGTGTGTATGGATTGTGATAAGAGTTGTATGAGCCCCTAATAAAACGATAAAAAAGAACAATAAAAAACGTAGAAACCCAAACAATATGTATAAAATGATGAACACTAAAGGGTCATTCATGACAGTGAAAATGTAGAAATAACCTAAATGTCTATTCATAGTTGAAGGAATAAACCAAAAAATGGAAAATTGTTAAGCCATTAAAAGAAATAATATGCTGTGATATAGACTGACTTTGAAATTTGTATGCTAAGCAAAAAAGCCAGACACAAAAAGATAAAGTATGTATGGTCACATGGAAATGAAATGTCTAGAACAGGTAAGTATCTAGAGATGGCAGTTTCTATCTGAGGATACCAGGGCTTGGAAGGAAGGAGATTGCGGTGTGGCTGTAGAAGGGTTACTGAGTTTCTGTTTGGAACAGAGCAAAACTTTTGGAAATAGATAGTAGTGATGGTTACAAACACAGTGAATGCAATTAACAACACTAAGCTGTATGATTT
>NW_022111368.1:6716568-6719785 GCF_000313985.2 Echinops telfairi
TTGAGACTTTGACAGGCATCTATCAAAGTTCCTGGAACTTAGCACTAATCTCTTCTCTGTAGTTCTTCATTCTCTTTTGATTGTGGGTTTTGGGGAATATTCTTCTGTATATTTTTTAAATTGAGGCTATGTAGGGTTGTAGGAAAAATATAAACAAGAGTAATAATCTAAAAAAATGCAGGTTTCACAAGTCATATGCCCACTACATGGAATCAATTCCAACTCACCCGACCCTATTTGACAGAGGCTCCTTAGGATTTCAATACTAATTATTTAGAGGAGCAGAAGGCTCCCTCAGAGCCAAGGGTGGATTTGACCTGCTAACCCTGTGGTTAGCATCCCAAAATGTTAACACTAAATGATAATAATTTTTTTTTTAATCCAGGGTAAGAGATGTCAAGCAAGGACTTGAGGTCCAGGGTTTGGGTGGGGAGCACCAGGACCAGAGCTGCATTGCAGAAAATTGGATCTAGCAGTAGTGATGGAAGGAAGGAAGGAAAAGGAAAGAGAAAACCCTGAAGTTAGAAAAGACGAGTTGGCATTTAGGGGCACAATCCCAATGTGAATTAATGAGGTCCAATAGCAGATGGCATGGAAATGGACAGGGGATCAGTCATCAAAGAAGAAGTGAAGGCCTTGGATGAAGAAGAATCGAGTGCAAATGCCAGACATCAAAAGGAGAGTTCATGTGAAACCATGATTAAATCCAAACATTTGGAATATTTTATGTCAAAGGCATAGGTGGGGTATTCTTGTGAGGCGGATGCAACCCTTTCAGGGCTGGCTTAGTAGGTTACCTCTGGGGCTGCTAACCTCAAGATCGGCAGTTTGAATCCATCAGTGGCCTCGTGTAAGACAGCAAAGACTATCTGCTTCTGTAAAGATTCCCCGTCTTGGAAACCCTAAAGAGCCATTTTATTCTGTCACACAGGGTCACTACGGGTCTGAATCCAGTCCCTGGTAGCGGGTACATGATCTGCTCAAATGTGTGGGTTAATGCAGTAAAGATGCAATTAGATTAAACCAGAATTTAATTTGGCAGCCAGGCGTCAGATGGAATTAAATCAGAGATTCTTCTAGAAATGAAGATTGAAACTTCAGAAAAGAGTTTGATGGAGCTGGGGAGAAAAATTAATTGTGAAGAGAGTATCAAAAAAAAAAGAGGAATCTGGCAGAGCAGCTATATTTAGGGGCTAGGAGAAAGAAAGGGGTCTATGGAAGCAAACAAGTATGAAAATTGGGGAGTCCAGGGTAACAGGAGCCAAAGGGTGAGAAATTATCTGGAAAGTGGAGTTGCAACTGGGTCAAACACTGCAGAGATCAAACAAAACAATAAGGTCTAAGAAAAGATTCTCTTGTGCCTTAAACTGGTCCCTGGTGACACTCAAAAGCAATTCCAGTTCATCAAGAACTGGGAGTAATGGCCCCCCACCTCCAGTGGTTCTCAGCATGGTCCCCACACCACAGTCATCAGCCATCAGCACCATCTGGGAACAAGTTAGGAATGTAATTTACCAGGTCACACCTCACACCTACTGAATCAGGATCTATTTTGGAGGAGAAGTTTCTATTTGAAAAACTTTTTTGATAAAACACGTAATGTAAAAAGCTACCATAAATTCAGGAACAGTTGGCTAGAGTTTATTGAGATGTTAAGGATCTCTACTTTAAAACAATGCATTGATGTGCAATAGATAACATTTGTTTGATCAAGAAATCAACGTTTGGGGATTATGTTCATTTGAGATAAAAAATTATCATGGGAACTCTTAGTCTTGAATCCCTCCTAATCAGATGAAATGATAAAAGATATTTGATATAGGAACTGGATTTGATCACTAGTCACAAACCAAACAACAGCTCACTGCCATCGAGACTAGTCGTCACCCGAAAGGGCAGGGTAGAACTGCTCCTGTGGGTTTCTGAGACTGTGATGCTAACCACAAGGCCAGCAGTTCAAAACCACTACCAGCTTATGAGCCTATCTTCTAGGGTCACTGCGAGTCGAAATGGACTGGAGATCAGTGGATTGGCTTTGAGAAAGCAGCCGTTGCTGACAGCAAGAGGAATAGTGTTGACTCTGAACAAGGCTGTTCAGAGCCCTGCGGGTGCTATATGCACAACCAAAGGGAACACAGGCCTGTCTTGCACCAACCTCACAATTGTTCCAACACTTGAGCCTATTTTTGCGGTCACTGGATCAACCGACCTTGAAGCCGAGGGGCCTTCCTCCTCTTTGCTGCCCCTCGGTTTCAACAAACCGATGTCCTTCTCCAGGGACTTGTTTCTCCTGACATTGTGTCCAAAGTAGGTAAGAAAGACAATTCTGGCCATCCTTGCCTCTAAAGGAGCACCCCGGTCTTAACTTCTTCCAAAGGCGAATAATCTCACATAAAATCAATCTAAGCTTTGTTGACATCTATGACTGTTTTGTCTGATCGCTGCAGTGTCTGGCCCAGTTGATACTCCCTGTTTCCAGAAAACTTCTCATGCTTCAGCTCCGCTATCCTAGACTCCTTCATTTTCATACCCTCTTACTTTGTTGCCATCCCCTTCTTTTAGAAGCTGGAAGGAAAAGAAAAACGGAGGGTAGGAAAGAGTGGACCTTCTGCGGGTGTTAGTCCATTTGAAGTCATTCACAGTCTTTCGCCTCAAAAAACTCCCAAGCATTTCTCATTGACTACAATTTTGTCAAAAGTCAGTTCCGGTTTTTTTCTGCGTGGGCCTTCGGTGGTTGGCTTACTTTGGGTTTTGTCTTAATCATTTAGAATGGATCTAAATGTACAGAAGAGCACAAAGAGGTACAACAGTGGAAACTGTCATTGAGCAAGATTCCTAACAAGAGAGGAAAGAAAGAATTTTTAATTTTAAGTCTTGAGACTAAATATGTTAAAATATGGTGCTATCTTTCTTTCAAAATTTCCTACTGACTAGAATTTTAATTTTTTTAAATTAAACTGTCATACAATTTTTAACTTTACCTATTGCTATAAAATGTCAAAAGAATGTCATTTGTTTGAGTATTCTGTAAGGATGAAAATTAGTTGTCCCTATACTTTTATTTAATGATCCATGGTGGGGCTGTGGAATTGGCGTTGGGTGGCCAACTACAAGGTTGGTGGTTCAAATCCACCAGCAGCTCTGCAGAAGGATGATAAAGCTGTCTACTCCCATAACAATGTACAGACTCCAAGACCATACATAGGGTGCTACACAT
>NW_022111368.1:6720611-6726548 GCF_000313985.2 Echinops telfairi
AGGTTAGGAATAAAGGAGTGGTGGCTGAGAAAATGGAATTACTCAATATGTGGACCCTGGGGTAGATACCTAAGCCTGCACAGTTGATACCTTGTAGAGAACATAGCACACGTCAACGCACACGTGCAAGTAAAACTGAGGAGCTCAGCATAGGATTAGTCAGTGTGTTTACATCAGTTTCCTAACTGTGATATTGCCCTCTAGTTTTGCAAAATTTCATCATTGTGAGAAAATTGGAACCAGTGTTCATAAGATCTCTCTAAATTAATTCTTACAATTGTGCGCAGTTCTAAAATTAGCACACTGAATAATTAAATGAAAGATAGCCATTTGAAGTCGTGGCTTTGTATATTTTGAATTTGTTGGTTGTTAAAATTGCTTTTTCCCATTTCTTATCGCTACAGAGCTCCGGTGGTATGTAAGTGAAATAGATAGAGATGTTTTGTTTGGGGACCTGTATTGCGATTTGAGTGCAAGTTTACAGAGCAAATTGGTTTCCAATTCAACAATTCATACACATTTTGATTTGTGACATTGATTGCTGTTCCCACAACGTAATAGCACTCCCTCACCTCGTACTGTGTTTATCGTTTCCATGCTTCCTTCGTCCTTAGATAGAGTCCCTGCCTTCCCGAACTTCCCTCTTGGCCAGAGGTTGCCCTCTGACCTCATACCGTTAATTGTTCTACAGAGTGTGGACCTCACTGGTGTGCCTTCTTGGTCACCTTATAGGCCTGTTTGTCATTTGACTGAAAGTGGAGCCATGGATTTCTTAACAAATCAATTAGTCACTACGAAGACAAAAGGCAGAGTTAGAAAAGAGAAGACAGAGAAAATTTGTGAAATTAGAATAATAGTACCTTGTCCAGGTAGATTAGATAAAAGATGAGCAAGATGACTAAAATAAAGAGATACCATCGAGATATATATTAGATAAGTGCTAGATCCACTGATACCTTATTTAAGGCCAGAAGGACTCAAAGCCATTTATTTTGAGATTTATAAATCTCTCTTCTATAATACAGATGTTACTACATCATTCAATTAGTTTTCTTCATTATCTGTAGAATTATAACATAGGAATGAAGAAGATATGTAACAAAACTAGGTTCAAAACCAATACAAATCTTATTTATAAATTACATTCCACATATAAATTTTTTAAATTATACTCAATTACAACATTAAATGCAAATTTAGCTAATTCCTCTCTCAATCAGAATTGTCAGATTGTCTCAAAAAACCTCACCCTAAATACCCTCTTTAAAACTGCAGACTTGCCTATCCCCCAACTTGGCTCTAATTTATCCCACCCCTTTTTTTTCTATAGCACTTAGCATATTTCAACACAATATTTAGAATATATATTACATCCAAGTTTTCTAGCTGTTTGACCCTACTACAATATGAGCTTTATGAAGACAGGGAAGTGGGGATTTTTCCCCATTCTTTTAGTGTCTGGAGTAACCCCTAAAGCACCCAGTGGATTTTGACTCATAGCAAACACATGTAGTGTTTCCTAAGCTGTGAAAATTCAGAGGAGCAGGTGGCCTCTTCTTGGTGCACATCAAATATTTGTTGAATGAATGAGTTGATATAAAGCATTTCCCTTCAGTTATTTGGGTCATCTGAAAAGGAAGACTTCAGGTATGGCTTCTTGATGTGTGTTTTTTAAAACCTGTTACATGGTCACAGTCACTTGGACCCAGGTGAGAACAGAGGAATCAACTTGTCATCTGTATAAAAGTGCTATGAAGCACCTGCCACGGACAGGATATGGCAATAAGTGTTGAAAGGTATTAAAATATGACTAAACTTGCCCAGGTCCCTGGTACTTTACCTTCCGGAAGAAATGCAAATCTACACCCGCAAATTAAGACCTCACAATCTAGAACACAGGCGACGCCATGAAGGAGATGGCGTTAAAAACAATGCAAATCTGAAGACCTGAGAGGTGAGTTCTGGGTGAAGGGAATTCCTGTGGAAGCAATCTTTGGAGAGGAAATATGATTTCAGCACATGAAGTGGGTTATTTCATGGCAGGAATCCTTGAGCAGAGGTAGAGAAGCTTACAGTTTGAGGGCCCATCTGAGGTGTGCTTGTCTTAAAAAGAGAGGTATGAAGGGGAGAAAAGCAACAGTGGGATCAGTTTAATGGCGCGCTTGGAAGGCAAATCAATGACAGCGCCCAGTAGAGAGCTAAAAAGGTGTGTGGTCAAGAATAAAACACATGGCTGAATAATGTGTTCATTTTAAAGTACAAGTAGTTAAGTACAAAACGCAAAATAGCAGAAAGCACGTGTCATTAGGTCTCAGAAGGATTGGTCAGAGTTGTCATGATCACAATAAAGGGGTACTCGAACCCCCTTCTTTCCAGGAGAGTTGTCTAAACGTTCTAGCAGCTTGCCTCCTACTTTGGTTGAACCTAGAGCCTTCACACAGGCACACATATCTTTAATGGACTAGCACTCCTTCAATGTACCACTTAGTAGACAGGGAATGGATGAAAGCAGTTGTTTGCTTACTATGTACGATTGCTTTACTTAGCCACACTTGAGTTGTCTAATAGTTAACAGTTTCGATCTATTGCCTTATATGTTCATTGGTTTAGAATCAATCTGGAAAGTAAATCCTCCAGGGCCTACCAATTATTATTCTCCAGGACAATGCCATGCCTTTTGGAGGGCAGAATGGTGGCATAATATGAAGAATGTAACCAATGTCACTGAACACTACATATAATAATTATCAAATTGGGCTGTATTTGGCGGTGTATATTCTCAAAAACAACAAAATATGCATTACTTTTTAAAATGTGATTTGATCATAAAAAACATTTAGAGAAAGTAAAAGGAAATAGAGGAAAGAACTAGGGGACAAAGGGCATGTATAGAGATTTTAAGACTGGAAGGTACATATGTAAATATATTTATATAAGAGTGTGGGGAAACAGATCTACATGCATATATTTATAGGTTTAGTATTCAGGCAGCAAATGGACATTGGGCCTCCACTCAAGCACGTACTCATTGCTAGAACACATTGTTCAATTAAATTGGCATTCCAGGATGCACACCCTCCTGACACGATGGCTGAAGAAAAATGTGAACATAAGCAAAGGTGGTGAAGAAAGCTGATGGTGCCCGGCTACCAAAAGATATAACATCTGGGGTCTTAAAGGCTTGAAGACAAACAAGCAGCCATCTAGCTCAGAAGCAACAAAGCCCACATGAAAGTAGCGCACCAGCCTGTCTGACCACAAGGTGCAGAAGGGACCAGTTATCAGACATCAAAGAACTAAAAATCAGATCAGTGGGTGCCTACCTTCCTGATACGATCACTGAAGACAACCATGTGCATAAGCAAAGGTGGTGAGAAAGCTGATGGGGCCAGGCTATCAAAAGATATAGCATCTGGGGTCTTAAAGGCTTCAAGATAAACAAGCAGCCAACTAGCTCAGAAGCAACAAAGTCCACATGGAAGAAGCACAACAGCATGTGTGGCTATGAGCTGTCGAAGGGATCAGGTATCAAGCAACAAAAAATCATATCATTGTAAAGGTGGGTGAGTGCAGAATGGAGACTCAAAGCTCATCGGTAGGCAACTGGACACCCCCTTGCTGAAGGGTTGTGGGGAGGAGATGACCCAATCAGGGAGCAGGGTAGCAACGATGAAACATATAACTTTCCTCTAGTTCTTAAATGCTTCCTCCCCGCCCCACCACTATCATGAACCCAATTCTACCTTACAAATCTGGCTAGTCCAGAGGATGTACACTGGTACAGATAGCAACTAGAAACACAGGGAATTCAGGACAGATGACTCCTTCAGGCCCAGTGGTGAGAGGGGCGATGCCTGGAGGGTGAAGGGAATGTGGGGTGGTAAGGGGGAATCGATTACAAGAATCTAGGTATTGCCTCCTCCCTGGGGGAGGGACAGCAGAAAAGAGGGCAGGGGGGAGACGTCGGACAGTGTCACTTATGACAAAACTATAATAAGTTGTGAATTATGAAGGGTTCATGAGGGAGGGGGTGGGGAGGGGGGAAATGAGCAACTGATATTAAGGGCTGAGGTGGAGGGCAAATGTTTTGAGAATGATGAGGGCAGCGAATGTACATATGTGCTTCACACGATGGATGGATGTATGGATTGTGATGAGTATTGTACGAGCCCCCAATAAAATAATTTAAAAACACAAAAACATTTATATTCAATATGTACTCAGAGTTTCAATATATTTTGTCATCCTTTTTCAAATTTTACAATATAATTCATAGGCATATTTATGTTCTTATAAATGATCATGCTTACCATTTTGCTTCTATGGGATCTACTTAGAATTTTCAACTACAAAAGCAATCAAATATGTTTAATTTTGAAAGAACTCCAACTTTTATGTATTTACAATACACACTTCACATGAAAAACAGAGTTACATTGTGAAAATTGATTTGTTTTCGTTTGGGGGTTACAGTCAAGTAAGATCATTATCAACACCCCCAGAGCTATATAATACTTATCCAATTGATTCCTCCTAGGAATTTGGGACTGACAATCTATTAATTTTATTTCCCAAGTGATCAAAACAAAGTTTGGAGGGGTCAAAAGATGATCAAGCTCTCAAAACTTATAACTTCACATGGTTTTGTCCCAAAATTCTACATTTATTTTCAAAATACCACATAGCTTTGGAGTTGGCCACTTCAAACACACACACACACACACACACACACACACACACACACACACACACACACACACATTAGACCTAGAACGTTCTGAATACCAAGTAATTCATTGCCGATATGCTTTTTTTTTTTTTTGTTCTTCCCAAAATTTTGCTTTTCCTCCACAAAACAGTTATTTCAAGAAGAGGGTGCTTGCTGATTAAAACAATATCTGTCAACCAGTCCCTGACTCAGACACCTTCAATGTCCTACCAGACTACCTACGAAAACACAGAACAGAATCAAAACACCGCAGCACAGAAAACCAGACCGTCAATCAACCCATTACCAGAATCTGGGAAACATGCCAACTAACAAGGAAGACAATAGAACTGGGTTGAGAAACACAATCCACAGCCAGGGTGTGCTGAGGCCTGGGAACAGAAGACACAAAGCTGCCCAGAGAAAGGAAGGGACCCCTCGTCTCTCCTTCACTTCCTGCACTCTTGCCCTGACACACGCTCTTTGTTTACGTAGAAAAACTGGTCCTCTGTCCCTCTGTAGGACAAAGTCCGTGTTTTGAAGAAACCAGCGGGACACATTACAGAATATCAGTTGTATGTAAAATTAAAGCTGTTCTCAAACCAAGAGAAACGCAAGAGCCACCTGTGTCATCCTTGATGCCTCTACTCTCCTCCCTCCCAGAGCTGGTCATCCCTCTGAGGCTGCCTGCATTTGCTTCCATATTGCTTGAACTTGCCATCTCCCCTCCGGCTGCTAGGGGTTACTACCAAGGGTCAGACGCTGGTTATTTCTCATCTGCGTTCATAGAAAAGGCCCGCTGCTTTTGTCTTGCCCCATTCCAACATTCCCTTTCTGCTGCAATCCCAGGGGTCTTTCTAAAACGAAAAGGTGACCATCCTATCCCCGTTGCTACCCATGGCCAAGAGCACAGAGCGAATGTTTCCCTTGGTTTCCTCTCCTCCCTCCAGTCTGTGCTTTGTGCACCACGTACGTCTGCCGCGCCCTCCTCCTGCAACTTCTCTACAGAGATCAGGACTGTCTGTGCCCTCACTATGGAACCTTCTGCTCCCTCTCTGGCTGCTCTTGTCTGTTGCCCTTGAGGTGATTCCACTCATGGCAAGCTTGTGCGTGCACAGTAGAACTGCTTCATAGGATGCTCAGGGATGTGTCCTCCCAGATGCACATCACCAAGCCTACGTGGATGAGTTCGAAGGCCAACCTTTGGGGTAAGTCAAGTGCTTAACCAT
>NW_022111368.1:6727494-6774651 GCF_000313985.2 Echinops telfairi
AAAAAAGACAAGTATTGAGTATTTCCCTGAAGGATAAGAAAATAACTTTGCTTCCAGTGTGAGCTTAAAAGAGACGTGTAAACAGAGATTACTTGGTGGGAAAGGCATTATCAAGTTGAGGGAGTCTTCCTAATGATTCCTAGATTCTGAGAAAAGCTTTAACTTGAGGTTGGAAGGGAGGAAGGGCTAGGGCAGGGAGCGTGCGGGAGCGGTCAAGGTTTACAATATCCCCTCTGGGGATGGAAAAGCCATCTTTCTGCAGGCTGAGGAAGAGTCCCACCCCAGCAACAAAAGCGCCCAGCTGCTGGGAGACTGAGTCATAGCAGCCTCACTCGCCACCGTGGTGCGACTTTCTTGACAAGAGCTCTTCAAGCAAAAGTGCCGAGGTGAAGGGCGATGGTGCAGGGAAGGTGAGCTGTGGAGGAAAACGCTCTTCCCCCCAGCAGACCCTCAGATCTTGACAGCAGACAAACCACAACAGGGGTTCATGACTTCCAACCCCCAATCCATGACTGGTGTCTAATAATATAGGTGTATGGAGGGAGGTTAGCATCAAAAGCATAATGCCGTTTGAAGGTTTGTGCTTCCTGTAGCAAAGGAGATTTGCCACTGTACACCCTGGAAGTCAGGCTGAATATGTAGCATCATTTGACCCTGAGCCCGGAATGCTCGGGCCTATCTGAAAACTTTCAGTTCTCCAATTTGTTGTGACCGCCTGTCAGAAACGACTTCCTCAAAGTGTGTCAGGACATAACTCACCTGCGAGCCCTGGATTTTACTCTCCTTTCCAAGAACCAGAATAATCCATCTCTTTCATAGGATCCCGTTCAGGACGAGCCTGTAATTGTCACGCAGGTTTACCCCTCACTGACTAGATCAGTTCCCTGGGAACAAGAGAGGGATTGAGCACATTTAAGTCCACTCTCATACAATAAAGTTGAACAAGAAGGAAAGGGGGTTGACCAGAGAATCCACACTTTTTTTTTCCTAAGTGGGACACATGAGAAGGGACCCTCCAACTCCTTTCATCACATTAGATTTCACTTCATCGAAATAAATGTCACGTGATTCTCACTGGTCCAGAGGCTATAAAAAGGCTTAGGTGGGTCTCTGCGGGCCTTCCTCGCAGCCTCCATGCAAAAGTGAGCATGAGGCCGAGAAGCTGCTCCCGCGTGCAGAGCCACCTGGCGCTTGATCAAGCCTCTGTTTGTAATATGAGCAGGAGGGAGCGGGTGTGTTTTCAGCACACCAGGCAGGTCAACTGGGGAAAAGGTGATGTTTACTTCAAGCCCGGGGAAACGTGAATGTGCTGCATCTCCAGAGCTGAAGCAGCAGTGTGCTAAGCGGAGTCATTGCAATCACTTCTGACAAGAGACAGCTCTACGGTGTTGACACAACAGTCTGGAAGAAATCAAAGAAGAAATGGTGGACCCCATCAAGTCTAAGACAACAGGTGCAAATGGAGTCAAGGGGTGAACAAAAAAAAAAATGCGTAAAGCGGGCCCTAGTGATTGCCCTCAAGAAGAAATCTAGCTAGGGTTGGATGTTCCTTCTGTGTGGATAAGATATGCTAGACCCCACTCAGGAGAAATTCCTCATTGTCCAGCCCCATCAGCTCCTGGAAGGAGAAAGGAAAGGGGTGTTTTTTTTAAAAAGAGAAGAATGGAAGTAGGGAAGGAGGAAGAGAAGAGAAAGAGAGAAAGGAAAGAGTTATATGAATTTATTAAAATCTATTATTTATATATGGACCCTTGATGCCACAGTGGTTAAGTGTTCTGCTCTGCTGCTAACCGAAAGGTTAGTGTTTCAAATCCACCAGCCTCTCCAAGAGAGAAAGATATGAACATAGGCTTCCATATAGATTACATGCATGACATGTCTATGGGGCAGTTCCACTCTATCCTAGGGGGTCTCTGTGAGTCAGAATCAAGTGGAGAGCAAAAGGTTTGGTTTGGGGGGTATCATTTATGTAGAGAATGATAGTGCTTTGTAAAGTCATGAGTTTATGCTCCTGACCTTTACCATTCACTTTTTATCATATTATGTTAATATTATTAGATTTATCATGGCAACAAACTCTTAATACAGTTCTTCCATACAAATTTCTTGGAGCTAGTTGAGGTTTTGGAAGCCCACTCTAAACTATGTTGAACCAACGACCCTTGGGCAAGTCTGGATGTTTCTGGTATCTTATCACGTGCCACACTGCTTTGTGTCACTTTTTAGACCATTTGATCAATGAAAAGAGTCGATCTTCAGCACAGAGGAAAAACAAGAAGACAAAGAAGAAAATGCACACATATCTAATCCTCTCTATTCTGATAGCATGTTTAAGAGTATAAATTGTCTTGGGCAAATGCACCAACTTGTAGTTCCGTTTGTTGGAGCTATTATGTCTAAACAATGGCTCCCAAATGTTCTTTAGGAAGTGAAACACCAGAAATTACAGTATCTAATAAAATACTGATGCTGTGTACTACATTTTCAAAGCTGAGATTTTTTCCCCCTTCCAATTTAAAACCATACTTTTGTTGTATGCAATTCCTCACAACCAGGAGCTTCGAGACCCATGAAATTCCACATCCAGCTGTCAAACGACCTCGGTTAGCAGTTTCCAAGGTAATTTGCTAGGACGTTGGTACTTGCTCATTCCTTTTCTTATCAGTTTAAGTGCTTTTTGGAAGATAAGCAGTAGAATGTGCCAAAGATTTAAGAAAAAGTTATTGGGGGAACATTTTAAATGGAGAAAAGTCTATCCATTATCTCCAAATTGTCCCATGCCCTGGGATAAGATCCTTATTCTATTTTTAATGGTGGGGCCCTGGTTCCGTTTGTAGAACACAAGCTTTCTGTAGGGACACAGTTGAAAAACCACTGGCCTCAGAAGCTTTACACTTCCTCTGCTCTCCCTCAGAACCTATCATAATTTATTCAGAAATTACATGTATCCTGTGTGCATGCATAAAGCTTTCTTTATTGTTCCCTGTTCTGTGATCTCATGATCTCTTTTTTATGTTTGGAGGATTAGCTGTTGCAAGGCATCTCCCATCTTTTTCGGGAGAGGCAAAAACAAACATGAACAAAAGTGACCTTCGGGAAAACAAATTTTAGAATCTAGGAATTGAGAATTTCAAAAGCTTCTGGTTAGTCATTTATGGAATCCTTCCATCATTCTACAAAAAAACTAGTGGAGCTTAATCCATACCAATGTCAGGCTAACAACACAGAGGTAGATAACCTACATCAGTCAGTGTCATAGAACTGACACCCTACAGAAGTACACAGGGTGAGACAAGCAAATATACCTTCAGTAACGTTCACTTGCCAAGCAGGGGGGAACTGATTACACACAGCATGATAGGGAGAACAGAGTCCTCTCAGATAAGTGGGCATTTTCACAGGGAAAAGAACAACAACAAAAACATCCAGAAGAAGGTATGAGCGATCTAGAAGAGTACTCCAGGTGTATGGGTTCTGGGCAGGGTTGACCTTTAACTCTCTTAGGACTCATCTGCCCACAAAGCTTTTCCATCCTTCAACCTTTAACCCACCATCCAAATTGCTCCTTTTTCTGTATCAAACCCCACTTCGTTGTGTTTAACATGACTGTCTTTTCAGAATCCCAGCAGTACTTCCATCAGACACTCCTTGTGTACCCAACTTCAGGCACAAGTCTTCCAGTATTTTTTTCCTACTCTTCCCACTAATTGGGCTCTTGTTTACTCTCACTTCGTTGGGGGCAAACGAAGATCAGGTTGCATTAATGCAGAAAATTCACCATGACTACAATCTGAGTTCCGCTTTAAACATTCCCCTTATCCCTGCCAAAGCTCAGCTCCAGGTTTTCCTGAAAATGCTGTGGAAGTCTCCTCATTTGACCCAGATTTCTTTGAAATCAACAGCCAGGAAAAACAAGTGAGCAAATCGGACCAGCCTCCCCCGAGGTTCCCTTGCACACTGCCTGAGAATCAGAGGCTTGGATCAGAGCGCTCGGGCGGTGGCCTTCCCGGCACAGGCCTGGGCTTCCGCAGCGCTGGGTCTGCAGAAGAGCTGTGCCCCAGGACCATGGGCAGTGGTCACCGTGCAATTAGCACCCAAACACCCCAAATGCGTGCTCCAGCCTCTTTCACAAAAGATTTACATGATGCCTCCACGAACCACTTTTGTGAGCAGCCTTTTTCGAACTGCTGTTCGCCTCTCGCTGCAAGTAGAAAGGGGGGAATCTCACCTAGGTCCACTCCGGGATGGAGGCTCCATTTCTCTCACCACAAATATAGCAGGGGTGCGGGGAGGACAGGGACCTGTCGATGGAAGTTTCACGAAATATCAGAACACAACTGTCTGCATCAACATGGTTGACTCCATCCCCCTGTGCAGTTAAAAAATCACTCTGCGGCTCTGAGGAGACAGTGGCTCCTTTCCCAGAGAGATGCAGAATAATGGCCGCTCATCCCTTGCGTCATCGCCGTCATGCCAATCTTTACATTTATTTAAGTGATCAAGAGCTGCGGAGCCTCTCATGGTCCCACCTGGCATTATATTAATGCATTGTATTTCATAAGCACGCCCCCTGGAAGCCCCGGAATGAAATATGCTATCAGGTCAGAGACCATATCCTAGTAGTAGCAAATATAGCTGATCTGTCACAGACCCCAAAATAGGGCTAAAAGCAGAAAGGGCTTTTGTTGAAAATTCAGCTCTTCCCTTCGGACGGTCTGTTCTGCAGCTTGTCTTCATCGGCAGAGCTCCCTGTGCACCACTCCCTCGGCGCTGCCCTTCACCCCCGCAGGGAAAACCTTCGGACATTCATTGTGCTGACTTCTTTGGGGGATACTTGGCTTTGTGGCGTGAGAACCATGTTCATTTCCAAAAGTTCAGAAGGTATGGTAATAGTATCTAATGTTTTGATTCTTGGGGAGGGGACATCGGAAGCAAGTCTGGCAAAATACTCCGACACAGCGAAGCTGCTTGTTGGCACAAACCGGAGTTCTCATTATCGTCGTTGGCCCTTCAAGAGGCAGAGAGATGACTGATAATTTATACTAGTCATTTAATAATGGCTAATAATCTATCGATTTCATAGGTAAAAGGCATTGATGAGAAACACCAAGGGTGGTTGGTTGTCACTCTTTTTCAGAGCCAAACCTGTCCTCAGATACTAATTTTTTTTTCATTTATAACATTTGCAATTACTTTTTAGCCTCCTCCTCCTTCTCCCTAGAGGTTTCCAAAAAACATACAACATAATCACTTTACAATTACTGCATCTATTTTTTGGTAATTGAATATGCTATAAAAGAATGTAATTAAAAACTCCATAATGCTATACCTTCCAGCTGCCTTGCTTGTAACAAGGCATTTCTTCCCACTGCGCTAAGAACTGCCAGTTGTTGGCTGGAAATGGAATACAGCCAATTGCAATCTGGGAAATGCAGTCTCCCTACCCCAGGGTTGGGAGCAAGGCACCCTGGCATGAGTTGTAAAGGGGTAAGGCTCTTAGCTTGATTGCACAGAGCCCATGCCATGGTTGAGACTCGGGAACAGGAGATGGATACTAAAATTAATACCCAGATAATTCCTGCTTTCTGGTGCTTTTATTTTGAACTGGCCCTGGGAGACCCTCTGAAAGAGGCTGCATCAAACTAAACAAAAGCAAGCTAGTTTTACTCTCTTTGGTTCGAGCAGCGCATTCCTTGCAAGTCCTTAGTTGACTCAACGTGACAGAGGTATCTAATTTGAATCTTGAGGTTGTAGAGTGTGTTACCCAGCTCCTATTCTTGTTTTCTACTATGAGCACAGATCTCCTTCGTAGCATGGTCTGTAGGTAAGACTCTGCTTATGCTCTAGGAAGGAGCCATCGTGCTCATGGAAACCAACCCACATGGGTGCCAGGAGAGGCAAAAGCCTGCATTCTGCAGAAGTGCATCCCCTGTGAGGAACTTTGTGCCCAAGTCACAGGAAAATAAAAAGGGCGGCACCACCAAGGTTGGGCCTGGAAAGGAACTGTTGTCACGGATGCAGGGACAGCTGCCCTCTGGAGACTTGGCTTCCCAGGGTGCTGTAGAGAAGCTCTGCACGGAGAAGGAAAGTGGTAGGGAAAGTTAAATGGCTTTGCCTTTCTGTATCAGTAAAGCCAATTTAATATTCCAACTTCATGTGCTTCTGAAACAGAGTCCAGTAGAGAGCTGCAGGGGACAAGGGAACAATAAACCAAGACAATGGGGGTGGGGGGAGTGAAAGAACATAACCGCTGCCATAGAGTCAGTACGGAAACCAAAGACCAGACCCACTGCCATCGAGTCGATGCCGACCCAGAGTGATCCTACAGGACAGAGTAGAACGACCTCTGAGTTTCTGAAACCATGACTCTTCGGGAGGAGAAAGTCTCACCTTTCTCCCAGGAGAAAGAGTCAGTAGGAAAGATAGAAGCAAAGGCATGGAGTCCAAGAGACTAAAGGAAGAACATGGGAACTGGTCTTTATTCCCTCTGCTAAAGTCATCCTCACCTTTAACTCCATTCACAAGACAGGAGAGAGTAGCTGCCAACTACAACAAGGTGGTGTTTTAAGAGATTGGAATCAGCAGCGGGAGTTATCAGTTTAAAAACAAACGGGGCTGCAAACTTGGAGTGATTAGAAAAATCTATCAGCACATCATAGACATTCATGCACCAATATTTTATTTTAGGGATAAAGACTTTTTGAAAAGATAAATCACCTCATTGGATTCAGCACCTTTTGCCAAAAAACAGTTTGCAGTTTGCTGGTGTTAGCACCAGGCACAGTGGCCTGGGGCCCCAGGTGCTGACACACTGCCACCCCTGCGGTCCTCACAGGAGCGCCTTAGGCTTGAGCCATGGTTGTGACCACTGTGTCAACCCATCTCCTTGAGGGCCTCCTCTTCTTCTCCTTTGTCCCCGGATTTCTTCAAGGAGTGTAAGAAGTCCTTGTAAAGCAATCGGAACGCCCAAAAAATTTTTTTCTATTTTTTTTTTTTTTTAGGATTTATCATTTCTCCCAGCTCTCACAACACAAAATGTAAGCAAAGAAAATTTACAAACAAAATGTTTAGTGCCTTGACTCCCTTCCTTCTGCAAAGTTTTTTAACTCTCCAGGAACAACTTCCCTTTCCTAGTTAGACCTTTTGATGACTCCCCCTAGCCCCATAACACACGTACACTTGTATATGCACAACCAGAAGTCCAAAAACAGTGAGTGGTCAGCATAAAGGAGACACCTGGTATCTCATCTAGTCCAGCTAGGTCTTTTTTTCTTTCCTTTTAAATACAGGTCATGATTCACTCCGTTGATTTAATCACATGCTAACTACCATGACCCCCCAACCCCCCATCCTAAAAAACACTGACTTAGCAGTTCATGGAATAGCATTCCTCGGTCCTGTAGGTGGCTGTAAGTCAGAATCAACCAATGACAGGAACCTTGGTTTGACACAGTGTCCTTATAAGGCAGAGCTGATTCAATGGCAGCAGGTTTGGTTTGGAGTGGGTGCTGAGTCAGCATGGCCTGGGTGGGGTGAGAACAGAGAAGAAACACTCTTTTTCCCTCAGATCCCAATACAATGTCCTAGCTTTTCAAAGAATAACAAGTGTTTGAAAGGTTAAAACTACATGAAATCAATTACTGGAATTGTGAGTTTGAAAAGCCACACGTTTCCTTGTTTATGAAGGTATTAAAAAAATCTTAAGTTTCCCATGAAGATAGGAAAGTAATACAAAGAACCTTGAATTCCCTTTTCTTCCATGTTACCTGTGGTGCTTCGGCTTACCTGGTTCTTTTGTCTTGTGCGTCAGAGGTTGGGAAATGACTGCCCCAGGGTCTGATCTGGCCGAGAGCCTGTTTCATGTTTTATGTATTATCTAGGGCTGTATTCTTCCTGTGAAAACAGTTGAGTCATTGCGACAGAAAAGGCATGGTCCACATAACCTACGCTCTTTACTGTCTACTAACAGAAAAAGACTGACAACCCCTTCTTAAAGAAATGTCCTACCACTGGCAAACAATGTTTCTCTGAAGAGTTAGAAGCATCTTCTCACATATTACTTAGTCTTGACTGTCTTTATGAAGGGGATTGCATTTTCATTTCTAATTATAAATTAAGCAAGCAGGTATTGAAGCCATGCCTAGAAACTTTTGTTGGTCAAGTTGGTTCCGACTCCTAGTGATCCTGTGTGCAGCAGAAACACTACCTGGTCCTGTGCCAGCCTCACAACTGTTATGTTCTAGCCCACCGTGGCAGCCACTGGGCCAATCCATCTCAATGAGGATCATCCTCTTCTTGAGGGCCCCTACTCTACCAAGTATGATGGCCTTCCCCAGAAATGAGCCCCTCCCGATAACAAGTCCAAAGGACCCAAGGCAGAGTCTCACCATCCTTGTTTTGCAGGGGCATTCTAGTCGTAATTCTTGCAACAAAGATTTGTGTACTCTGCTGGCAGTGCATGGTGTGTTGAATATTCTCTGCCAGCACTATAATTCAGACCTGAATTTCCCTCTGCTCTTCCTTATTCATTGTCCTGTTTTCACATGCATATGAGACCATTGAAAACAGCCATAGCTTGAGTCAGTTGTAATTTTGTCTACAAAGAAACTTTGCTTGATAACACTTTAAAGAGATCTTTGGGCTCAGATTTCCCCAATGGAATATCCCTATTTAATTTCGGATTGACACTTCCATCAGCATTTATTGTGGGTACAAGTAAAACGAAACCCTTTACCACTTCAATATTTACTGGGTTCCTTGTGATGTTGCCTATTGGACCAGTTAAACAAAGATTTTTATTTTCTTTATGTTGAGGGGTAATTCATATTGAATACTATTGTCTAAGATATTCATCAGTAAGTGCTTCAAGCTCTGTTGCCTTCCATTAAACAAGGTTGTCTCTGTTAGTCTGAGTTGATTAGAGAAACAAATTCAGAGACATTCATATGTGTATAGAAAAGACATTATATAAAGAGTAATTATATATTAAGAAAACATCCCAACCCAGGCCAGATCAAGTCCAATATGAGCCCATAGGTCCAATACTAATCCATAAATTCCTCTTTAGACTCATACAGCCGTTCGATAATGCTGAATGCAGGAAGATCACAGGCCTGTAGGTGGAAAGTCTTGTGGATCCAGTGACAGTAGAAGCATCTCAGCGCTGGCGTGGGTCTCTTCTTGGCTTCTCCAGCTTCCAGGGCTCTGGCTGCATCGACATTATCTCCATCAGGCTCATAGTCAGTAATGTCTTGCAGGGAGGGAGTGTGTATCCCGCCTCCAGTGAGCTATTTATGTCCTTAGCTCCTCCAAATGAGGTCATCAAGCTGTGACTTGATCGACAGGCTAAACTCCACGCCCTCACACTTAAGTCTCAAACTGACAACAGATCATGTAAGTACAGCAGTGTCCATTCCATATCATAGTTTTCATGAGTCTTTATCAAATCCTAATGCCAGGTTCTTCTTCATATAGCCCATCCTCTCAGGGTATATACTCAACAAAGAGACTGAATATGCACAGTGAAATGCAGCCCCAACAAGCATCTTTCCTGACTTTAAATCATGGAGTATCCCCTTGTTTGGCTCAAACAATTGCTTCTTGGTCAGATTTCTCATGAGCACAATTAAGAGTTATGCAATAGCCCATTTTGTGCAATGTTATCCATAAATTGTTACAACTCACACAGACAAACGCCTTTGCATAGTCAATAAACACAGGTACCCATCTTCCTGGTATTCTCTGATTTCAGCCAACATCTTTCTTATATCAACAATGGTATTCCTCATTCCACATCCTCTTCTGAATCTGATTTGAATTGCTACCTGTCAATGTACTGCTGTACTCATTTTTTTATTATCTTCAGCAACATGTTACTTGTGTGTGATAGTAATGATATTGTCTGGTCATTTCTGCCTTCTCTTGGATCACCTTTCTTTGAAAAGTGCCCACCCATGAATCTCTTCCAAACTATCTCCAGGCAGCTGTCTTCCAAAGTTCTGGGCATTGAGGGATGAGCGAGCACAAGCAGCACTGAGTCCTTTTACTGAAACATTTATATTGGCAATTCCTTATCTCCAGGAGCCTTGCTTTTCCACAATTCTTTCAGATCAGGGTAGACTTCTTTCTTCAACACCATCGATTCTTGATCATATGCTACCTTCTGAAATGGTTAGATTTGACCAGTTCTGTTTGGTACAGTGACTACGTATTCCTTCCATCCTCTTTTCATGGTTCTTGTGAGTTCCGTGTTTCTGCCCATCCTACAATCTTGGGAATTGAGGTTAGAATTGTTCAATTCTTTCAGCTTGAGCAGGACCCTTGTTGGTGTATCTGCATGGTCAGCAATTCAAAACCTCAGCAGCTCCTCAGGAGAAAGAGGGGGCTTTCTACTCCTGTAAACAGTTACGGTCTCGGAAACCCTCAGGGGGCTTGCTATAAATCAGCATTCACTTGATGGCAGTGAGTTTGGGGGAATTTGATTTGTTTTGCTTTGTTTTTTGGGTCAGCTTGAGAAATGCTGAGAATGTCCTTTCATTTTGGTTTCCTACTTCCAGGTCTCTGCACATTTTATTATAAGGCTTTATCTTCTTGAACTGTCCTTTGAAGCATCTGCTCAGTTTTTTGCCTTTATGGTTTTCTTCCATTTGCTTAACCTTATATACATTCTACAGCAGTGGTTCTCAACCTGTGGGTTGTGACCCCTTTGGGGATAGAACGACCCTTTCACAGGAGTCATCCAATTCATAGCAGTAGCAAGATGACAGCTATGAGACAGCAACAAAAACAATGTTATGGTTGGGACGTCACCACAACCTGAGGAACTGCATGAAAGGGTTGCGGTGTGAGGAAGGTGGAGAAGCACTGTTCTAGAGCAAGTTTCAGAGTCTTGTCTGACATCATTTTGTTTGGTTTCTCTCTTTTTTAAATTAATGACCAACTGATTTCTTCGTGTAGGATGTTATTGGTATCATTCTATAACATTGGTCATTGGGGATACATCCCCACCCACCCCCCAAAAAAAAAACCATTCTTGAGACCGTCTCCAAATTCTGATGGAATGTACTCTGGTTGTGCCTCAGCACTCCTGGACCTGTTTTCATTTCTTCAGCTTCATTTACAACTTGTTTATGAGCAATAGACGCCACCCAACCCCTGGCTTTCTTCTGATGAATCATATTGAGTTTCTCTCTCATCTCTTAGCACAGTCTACTGAGTCCCTGTGTTTTGTACCCATCCTGCTCCACATCTATTCTCATTGATAATTGTTGTAAAGAAGGTATTTGCAAGGAACAAGTCATTGGTCTTGAAGAATTCTGCCGTGTATTTCCTGATATTTCCATCACCAAGGCCCTGTTTTCTAGTTGTGCGTCCTCCTTCTTTATTTCTGACGTTCACCAGTGATTATCAATACATCTTGAGTGCATAGTTGATCAATTCCAGAAATCGGCAAAAAATAAAATAAATAAATCTTTAATTCCCTTATCTTCAGCAATAGTGATTGGTGCACATATCAAAATAACAGTCATCTTAACGGTTCTTCGAGGACAGCATAGGAATTTAGCCTCTCAGTGATAACGCTGTCCTTCACGATATACCTTGACATCTTCTTCTAAACAATGAATATTTTGAAATACTACCTATCATATTGATTTGAGATGGAGCCATTTTTATGATATATTTGATTTCTTTTGTTTCTTTACCACCATGACAGAGAAGCGTGAATTCATATCTTTCAGAACCCTAGAGTCATGACCGTATTTTGTCATCTTGTGTTTAATTTTAAAAACATATGGAAAGTGTGCATCCTGCTTCATTCTGTATTTAGCATACTTTAAAATGTTTTGAATTGTTTAAGCTGATTGCTGTCAAATTGATTCTAACTCATGTGATCCCATTAACAAAAACAGGCACCGCCATAGAGTTTTCATTGTCATGATCATTCTTCTAAGGTACCTCTGAGTGGGTTTGAACTACCAGTCTTTCAATTAGGAGTCAATCACTTCGCCATATCCGGCACCCAACCACACACTCCTTTAAGTTGCCTACCCTCAGGTCAAATCCATGGTGCAAGAAGAAAAGTGATGTTTATGTTCGAGCTTCAAGGACTCCTGTAACCCCATAAGACAGTCATATTTCCCAATAGGGTGCTCGGTCCTCTCTTTGAAAAGCATAGCCTTCAGGCAAACAAATGTAGCCGGGAATTTCAAACGGTACCCCTTGCTAGCTGAGGACATCAGGGGAAGCAGCTATGCAGGGGAAGCAGTCAGCCGGATGTAGCCAAAAAGAAATTAAATTGCCTATTGAGAATGTTAAAGCAATAGTAAAACTGACTAAAATGGGTTTGTTTTATGATTACCATAAGCTAGCCATTTAAACCGCTATTGAGATAATAGTCTGCTACGCACACAAATATATATATATATATATATATATATACTCCTAATGACTGCATTTTATGATTTCTTATTTAGTAAACATTGTATTCGATATTAAACTTCTTCTGGAGAACACCATGTCATTGGGCCTCCACCACACATGGACTCCACAATTAGCCTTCATGTGGACAGGAAGTTCCTAAGAGTTCAGACTTGTTCAAGCTGCAGTGGCACAGGTCCTCAAAATGAAATCTTAAACTCTGAGTTAATAGTGGTAGCACAGTGATGGCAAAAGCAAACATGTACAGCTCAAGGGACTTCAGTTCGACTCAACTAGGTGAACTTTTGAAGCTCTTATTTGTGCTTAAAATCAGACCAGAGGATGTACATTGTACAGATAGCAACTGGAAACACAGGGAATCCAGGAGAGATGACCCCCTCCAGGACCAGTGGTGAGAGGGGCGATGCCTGGAGGGTGGAGGGATTGTGGGGTGGAAAGGGGGAACTGATTACAAAAATCTACCTATAGCCTCCTCCCTAGGGGGTGGACAGCAGAGAAGAGGGCAGGGGAGACATCGGACAACATAACATATGACAAAATAATAATTTATGAATTATGAAATGAGGGAGGGGGGAGTAGGGAGGGAGGGGGAGAAATTAGGAGCCGATATTAAGGGCTCAAGTAGAAGGCAAATATTTTGAGAATGATGATGACAACAAATGTACAAATGTGCTTGACACAATGGATGGATGTATGGATTGTGATAAGAATTGTATGAGCCCCCGATAAAATGATTATAAAAAAAATCAAAAACAGTGAAATAGATGGTGAGGTATAAGATGTAGTATTTCTGTATGGCAAGCATATATTTCATTTCACACAGAAAAATATTTCATAGAATTAAGAAAACAACATTTTAATTGCCATGTATTATTTTTAGTTCTGTTTTGTTTTTGAGCTAAAGAACCAATGAAGAAAATAATTATTACTACTGAGTATATAATCATCACAGGATATAAGTGTGTTATATGGAAGAGGTGGGTATTAAAAAATACCCTGCCTTGCTAGGCTGAGAGGGCAGGCAGACCAAGAGGACTTGCCCCAAAGCCCCACTCTCCATGAAGCACTACTTTAACCACCTAGCTAAAGTTTAACCACACTAGTACTAGAGCACCGTAAGGATCCAGTCATTGATCTGAATAAGCACTTCTCCTCAGCCAGCAATCAAGTTCCTCTCCGCTCCTAAGCCTCTGTGGCCGGGAGTCCTCCTGCGGCTTTCCCTCCCGTCTCATCGGTTCAATCGTGCTGCTGTGTGCATTCAAGGGCTCCTTCCCTAGGCCTTTGGTCTCAGCCTGATGCCTGTGCTCTGGCCCATGGTCTCCATGCCACAGACTCTGGTGCCTCCCGTCTTGGTCTCCACCACTTTAGACAGCGATCCTGAACATGCTCCACTTCCAGTGGCCCTGTGGTTTTTCTCTGTGATTCCAAGACTGCTCTTAGACACAGAGGTGCGGCTTTCCTGGAGGTGTTGTCTTTGTCTTTCCATATCCCCGAGGAAAAAGAAAGGATACTGATTGAAGTCACATCCTCTAGTAAGCTTACACCTACTAAGGCTATCGCCATGGATACCTGAGTATCAGTACTGCCTACCTTAATCCTGTAATCGAAAATTCCCTCCACAGGCTGAGGCTAGAAGAATTATAGCTAGAAGGGCCATATTAATTAACTATATCTCAATTGCCTTGCTGTATGATTCAACAATTCCACCCCTGGGTATTTATCTTAGATAAATAAAAATGTATGGGTCGCACACACGCCCAGAATCTGTTCATGAATATTTATAGAACCTCTCTTCCTAATCACCTCAAACTAGTGACAACCAAAATGTCCACCAACCAACGGCTGAATGAATGAGCACACGGTGGTAACTTTATACAATGGAATACAACTCATATATAAAAAAGAATAAGCTTTGATCAAAGAACAAAAATCCTATCATTGTAAAGGTGGGTGAGTGCAGAGTGCAGACTCAAAGCCCATCAGTGGGCAACTGGACATGCCCTTACTGAAGGGCTGTGGGGAGGAGATGAGCCAGTCAGGGTGCAAGGTAGCAACGATGAAACATATAACTTTCCCCTAGTTCTTAAATGCTTCCTCCCCCCTACTATCATGATCCCAATTCTACCTCACAAATCTGGCTAGACCAGAGGAGGTACATTGGTACTGATAGCAACTAGAAACACAGGGAATCCAGGATAGATGACTCCTTCAGAACCAGTGGTGAGAGTGGCGATGCCTGGAGGGTGGAGGGAATATGGGGTGGAAAGGGGGAACTGATTACAAGAAGCTACGTATAACCTCCTCCCTGGGTGATAGACAGCAGAGAAGAGGGTGGTGGGAGACGTCGGACAGTGTAACATAAGACAAAACAATAATAATTTGTGAATTATGAAGGGTTCATGAGGGAGGAGGGAGTGAGGAGAGAGGGGGGAAATGAGTAGTCGATATTAAGGGCTAAAGTAGAAGGCAAATGTTTTGAGAATGATGAGGGCAACAAATGTACATATGTGCTTGACACAATGGATGTATGGATGGATTGTGATAAGAATTGTATGAGCCCCCAATAAAATGATTTAAAAAAAGAATTAGCTTGATAGACACCACAATTGGATGGATCACAAAGACATATGGCGAGCGAAAGAAGGCACTCAAAGGGTTACAGACTGTGTGATTCTATTTGCAGGGCAGGATTGAAAAGACAAACCTCCAGAGATAGAAAATAAATAAGTGGTTGGCAGGCAGTCAGGATGAGGGGAGACTGTCACTGTGACTCTCCATAGGTGGCAAACCTGATAAAACTATGCACCAAAAGGGTAAAACTATCAATTTTACAGCATGATAATTTAATAAGAAGAATATAAGTTCCGAACATTTAAAGAAAAGCAAGTCGTTTCCAATGTTCGATTCGTGTATTAGAAAATCCAGGTTTGAGGAGCATGCCCGCACTGGGCTGTAAACAGCTGCAAAGGGATTTCAAGTGCACTCTGAATGTGTTGAGGAATGAAAGAATGTTTTACCATGAGCGCATCATGATGAGATTTGGGTTTTTGGAGAACCGTTCTGCTGACATTACAGAAGATGGGTTGGAGGAGGTTACAATATAGGGAAAGAAATCAATTCGTTATCTATTACAAAAGAGATCAATTAAGGACAAGAGATGATGAATTCAGCTTTGGACAGATAGAGTTAGGCACACGTATGGAGCGCTGAAGAACCGATGTGTATGGGGGTTGAATTGACGGGTGTGAAGCTTCATAAAGCAGCCTCAACTAGTAAAAACAACTTGACAGCTAAATCCCTATATATGGATGAGGTTACCTTTGATGAATTGTATGAGCAAGCCTCCTTCAAACAGATCATGGGAAATGGGTTTAAAGGATAATAGATTTTGTCCACAAACTTTTGGACATCTTCTCATGTATCGAATAAGGCGGGAAAGAGCAGTTGGTGGGGTGGAATCTGGGGAAATAAAGCACCCGGAAGAAGAAAAGAAACGGAAAGACTTTGTAAAGAGAGTCACAGAGAACATGGAGGGAAAGGTTTGTGCGTCCGCGTCAAAGTCAAGAGTGTCCATCTCGAACAGACTGTGAAGTCTGGCTGATCACCTTTCAAAGCCTGGGAAACGGACTTGTTCAAAGGCCCATGAAGTCAGAGGTTCTAGCCACCAAAGAGCTGAGGTCAGCCAGATATCGTTCTACATTGGAAAAAAATCGAGACCCAGAGAATAGCTGACTAGTTGGAGGTAGCTTAGCTAACTCGTGGTAAACTAAACGTCCATGTAATTGGAGTGAAATAGCTGGTTTCTTTCTTGTTCTCTTTCTCTCTCTCTTCCTTTCTTTCTAAGTTAAGCACAAAAAAGGTAATTGTGCTATAAATTACAATAACTTTATTAATGTCTCAAAGAAAAATACAATTTGATATGGTTTTGTCACTATAATCTTTGATATAAGTCTACATCATAAAATCTTCTAACTAGTTTGTTTCTTTAACAAGTATTCCAGAGATTTTTTTTTAATAGTCCACATGTTTCCCACTCATTTATTTCACATCACGTGGGAGAGGAAAACATCTTCCATGGCAAGAGAAATAAATCAGAGTTAAAATGACTGTTTTTTATTTTCTTTTTTTCTATCTTTTCAACTAGTAGTCACCAATCTACCTAGCTACTTTTTTAACCTTCCTCTTCCCCCTTTTTTAGGGGACAAAACCGAACTCACTGCCATTGAGTCCTTCTTACTTACAGCGACCTTACAGGATAGAGTAGAAGTACCCTTAGGAGTAGACAGCCCCCTATTTCTCCCACATCTTCCTCCCACAGAGCAGCTGGTAGGTTTGAACCAGTGCCCTGTGGCTAGCAGCTCAATGCACAACACTCTATAGTGCCAGAGCTCTTAGGGGAGAGAAAAAGCAAAACCCAAAAGAAAAAACCTATACTCGTTGCCGTTGAGTTGATGACAAACCATAGCAATCCTTTAGGATAGGGTAGAACTGCCCCTGTGAGGTTCTGAATACCTTGGTGCGAGGGATTTGGACCAATCTTGTAAACTTTTGTAGCTGAGTTGGTAACTGCTTATGGGAGTAGAAAGCCCTGTCTCTCTCCCTTGGTGTGCCTGGTGAGTGAAGACTAGCCCTTGGGGAATACAGCCTAGTGCATAGCCACTCTGCCACCAGGGCTCCTCAAGATCCTAAGTTCAAAAATAATGTATAGAGACACATTTACTGACATTAAACAGGACAAAGGCAAATCATCTGCATGAAGAAGACCCTAGAGATGGGGTCACAACTGTGTCCAAGAAGTCACAAAAAGTAGGTCATGTAATGGGGGCAAGGAGACCAAAGGAAGCTATCACAAGATCAGAGATTCTGGGAGATCAGTGCATGTAGTTGCAGGCAGGACTACAGAATCGGGAAAGGGCCCTTACCAAGGTATTCAGGATATGACTCATCCCTAGTACCCCAAATTCCATCAAGGGCACACCCAGGTAAATCCCTAAAGGTTAGGCTGCCCTTCCCAGGACTGGCGAGGGTAGGGTTGGCAATACTCTTTCAACACTTTGCTTGAGGGCAAAGCTTTTCATAATGATCAGAAAGAATTCAATGGAGGCGGAATCTATGTGGAGATTCAAAAGTGGATTTAGGGCTCTGGCTGCAAACCGTTGTGGTTGTTGTTCGGTCTGCTCAGGTCGGTTCTGACTCATAGGCACCGCAGAAGGAAACACTGCCTTGTACTGCACCACCCTTGACATTGTTCTTGTGCTTCAGCCACTGTTGCATCCAGTGTCCATGAGCTCGTTGGGTCTTCCTCGTTTTCCCTGCCCCCGTCCCTTTCCAAACATGACTTTCTTCCCCAGGAACTCCCCTGGCAATATAGTCAAAGTACACCAGACAAAATCCCACCATCTTTGCTTCTAAGGAGCATTCTGGCTGCAATTCTTCCAAAACAGATTTATGTATTTATTTTGGCAGTCTGTGGTATTTTCTTCATCATAATTCAAATGCATTGATTTATGGTAGATCAGCTTGGAATTCCTTATTTATTCTCCAAGCTTCACATATATATGAGCCATTGAAAGTGCCAGGGCTCGGGTCTGGCACCCCTTAGTCCTCAAAGTAGCATCCTTGATTGTCGACACTTTAAAGAGGTCCTGTGCGATTTACATCCTTTGATCTCTTGGCTGCTGCTTCTATGAGAATTGAGTATGGATCCGAGCAAGATAAAATCCTTGAGGACTTCAATATTTTCTCTGTTTATCATAATGTTACCTATTGGTCCAGTTGTGAGGTTTTGGGTTTTCTTTATATTGACTTGTAATCCATACCCATCTTCATCGGCAAGTGCTTCGAGTCCTAACACTCAGGAAGCAAGATGATGCCTTCTATATATTGCAGGTTGCAAATAAGCCTTCCTCTCTTCCTAATTCAACATTCATCTTCATGTAATCTAGCTACTCTGGTTATTGAACAACACACAGATTGAATAAGTACAGTGAGAGAATGCAAACTTGCTTCACCCTTGTCCTGATTTTAACCCATGCAGTTGGAAACAAAGAGGAAGAAATAGTAGTTTGAAAATATGGGCTTGTTGATAGAAATGAAACTGCAGATTACATGATAGAAGTCTGCATGCCTAATGACTTCTTCATCACAAGCACCTTTCCTTTCCTTTTTTTTTTTTCTAATTCACAAAGGCAACTATCCACATGGATATCTTCAGATGAAATACACAGAAATCAAACTGACTACAGCTGTGAGAAGAGGCAATGGAGAAGCCCAATACAAGCAGCTAAAACTGGGCTAGGGGCTGGCTGTGGAACAGATGACCAATCGCTCATCTTTGAATTCGGGTTGAAATGGAAGAAAACTAAAACAAGGCCCCAAGAGCCAAAACACAAACTTGAGTATATCCCACATGAATTTCCAGGACTTCTATCAAGAACTGACTTTATGCACTGAACACTAATAACATGAAGTCTGATTGGCTGTGAGATGACATCAAGAACCTCATATATAAAGAAAGCCAGGAAAAAGGAAAGATGAAAGTGGGTGTCAGAAGAGACCCTGAAACTTGTTCTTCATTATAGGACAGCTAAATGACATGGAAGAAATGACGAAGTCAAAGAGCTGAATAGAAAATTTCAAAAGTCAGCTCAAGAAGATTTTTTAAAAAGGTGTTATGATGAAATGTGCATTAGAAAAACCAAAAAGGAAGAACATGTTCCGCGTGTCTTAAATGGAAAGAACTGAAGAAAAAATTCAAGCCTCAGGTTGAAATATTGAAAGATTCGGTGGGCAATTATTAAACAATGCAAGAAGCACCCAACGAAGATGGAAAGAATATACAGTCACCGCTCGAAAAAGAACTAGTCAACATTCAACCATTTCAAAAGGGAGCCTACGATCAAGAAGGAAGAAATCCAAGCTTCATGGAAAGCAATAGCCAGAGATGAGGCTCCAGGAATGGAGAGCATGACAACTGAAATGTTTCAACAGTGGGTTGAAATACTGAAAGCACTCACTTGCCTATGGCAAGGAATTTACCAGACAGCTACCTGACCAACTGACTGCAAGAGATCCATATTTGTACCCATTCCAATGAAAGGTGACCCGAGAATGCACAGATTATAGAACAATATCATTAATATCACCTGCAAATATAATTTTGCTGAAGATCATCCAACAAAAATTGCAGCAGTAGATGGACAGGGAGTTGAGAGAGGGTTAGGCCAGATTCAGACAAGGGGGTGGGACAGGGTACATCATTTTGGGAGTCAGTAGGATCTTGGTTGAAAGCAGAGAAAACCAGAAAGATGTTTACTTGTGTTTTATTGACTCATCAAAAGGCATTCAACTGGGCCATATAAAACTATGCATAATCTAGAGAAGAATGGGAATTCCAGAACACTTCGTTGTGCTCACGCAGAACCTGTACACGAGTCAAGAGGCAGTCGTGTGAAGAGAACAAGGGAAAGCTGCATGGGGTAAAACAAGGAAAGTGTGCATCAGGGTTGTATCCTCTCAGCAGGTTTATTTGTATGCTGAGCAAATCATCAGAGAAGCTAGATTATATAAAGAAGTGCATGACTTCAGGAAGACCAACAACCTGAGATATCCAGATGACACAACCTTGCTTGCTGAAAGTGAGGAAGACTTGAAGCACTTCCTGATGAAGGTCCATGAATGCAGCCTTCAGTATGGATTACAACTCAAGGTAAAGAAAGCTCAAATCCTCACAAATTGCTGAATAGGGAACATCGCGATACGCAGAGGAAAAAGCAAAGCTTTCAAGGATTTCGTCTTGCGTGGAGCCATAATTACCACTACTGTAAACAGTCGTCAATAAATCAAATGACACCTTGTATTGGGTAAATGTGCTACAAAGGCCTCTACAAAGTGTTGAAAAGCAACGATGTTACATTGAGGACTAAGGTGTGCATGATCCACGCCATGGTATTTTCAATCACCTCATGTGGATGTGAAAGTGGGACACTGAATAACGAAAACCAAGTAAGAATTGACACGTTGAGTCACGGTGCGAGCAAAGAATATTGATGCCGTAGGTTCCCAAAAGAACCAAGAGGTCTGTCTTGGAAGAAGGACAATCGGAATGCTCCTTAGAAGCAAGACTGGTAACACGTTGTTTCGTGTGTTCTGGGCCTGCTACCAGGAGACACCAATTCCTGGAGAAGGATGTCATGCTCATTAAAACAGAGAGGCAACAAAAAAGAGGAAGCCTGTCAATAAGATGGATCAACAGAGTGACTTCCACAATGGTCTCAAGCATAGAATAATTATGAGCACAGTGCAGGACTGGGTGGTATTTTGATCCACTGCTCAGAAGGTTGTTATCAGTTGGAACCATCAGGAAGGCATCTATCAACACCAACCATGCTTTAGCAATGGCTGAGGAATGAAAAATCCACCCCAAAATCTATAGAGGCATGTAGAATATAATTATATCAGAGCTCATTGCAATTTCCATAAACCGTTGCTAACACAATTTCACATCTGACCATGGTTAATAACGACCCCCAGCGGTACGGCTTCTCATCACGGAAAAGGTTTAGAGCCTGTCCTTGAACTACAAAACCCGCTACTCTCAACTGATGCCAATTCTGGGAGCCGCTGGAGGACAGGGTAGAAATGCCCCTGCGGGGTCCGGAGACTGTAACTCTTTACAGGAGTAGCCAAGGTCATGCTTCTATCCAGAAGTGGCCGATGGTTTCAAACTGTTGGCCTTGTGTTTCGCAGCCCGGCACATTACCCCATGCCACCAGAGCTCCTCTCTTGCACTAAAGCAATGCTAAATAAGAACCATCCGCACCTGTCTGGTGTACCTGTACATTTGACTTAAAAGCATAGAGTCCTGGATCCTATTCATAATGCAGGGCCTCTGAACAGAAAAGCAAACGGGGGCTATCATAGAATGTCATTCAGTAAAACATTAGGATGAAGAAATATGAAAAATATCCCATCCAGTGGAAAGCGCCTTATAGCTCACATAGGTATATATACAATATTACAGTATAAGGTTACCAGTAACATGCAAACATTTTCCCAAGTAGCTGCTAGTAAATTTCACTCTGTGTGCTGGTATGACCACTTTTAATTGCAGTAACTGGAGACCTGGTGGGGTAGTGAGCCAGGTGTTGGGCTGCGGACTGCAAGGTCAGAGTTCATACTCAGCAGCCACTCTTTGAAAGATGAGGCTTGCTACTCCTATAAAGAGGTACCCTCTCAGGAACCAGGGGGCAAGTCCTACACTGTCCTACAGGGTCCCTCTGAATCAGAAACTGCTCATGGCAGTGAGTTGAATTGCCGTAACTTGAGGAATTGCTATTGTTTCCTTTTTAAATTTCCTCTCGAAGTTTCCAATACTATGTGCTAAGGGTTGATGTTGCAAGGTTATCTAGCCTTGGGACTCCCTTGACTAATCAATCAGACTGCTGTTTCATAAAGGTAGGCTTCAGCCACTTTATACAATGAATGAATCTGGCTGCCCTTCCTGGTTTGTCTTGTCTCATTTTCATTTGGAAGCCAACCTTATTTTAGAGGAAATCTGCTTTCTGCAGTTCAGATTTAGTCTTCCTTGCTTCGGAAAACAGCTCTTTCCCAATGCCTCTTCTCACGGACTCCTGAGTACAGTGCATTGTTTGCTAACTTAGAACCCCAAAAATCTTCCTTCAAAAATATAAAAACCATGAAAATTAGATTATTTCTCATGATTTGAAAGTTGAGTGGAACCTACTTAGTAACAGAACTAAACTTGGGACACAGAAGAATTCAATATAATGCAAAAGCTGTTTCATTGAAATAACATTTTTAAATGCTGGTTTGTCCAATTAGAATCTCGAGAGAGAGAATCCAAAGTAACCAACCAAGCAGATAATGCTATCTTTTCTGTTTCCCAAGTTCCCATTTTTTTAAAAGTACACACATTTCAAAATAATAATAACATATTAGCGCTGCAAAAGAAAAACATCAGGAAGAACAGTGGAACAGAACTAAAGGCATCCTTTAGAGTGAGCCTCCGAAAAGTGCCGCGCGGAAACCAAGAAATACAAAGAAAAAAATCCATATGAAGAGTTGGCCATGAGGCCAACGTCAGAAGGATTAAGTAAATAATGAGATTTTAAATCACTGGGTCAATTATATGCCTATCACCTCCTTTGCTAAATAGAGTCTTTGAATGATTGTCAGAGGAAACAGTTTTTCCCCAAAGGTAAAAGCCGAGCACCACTTTCTGAAGTCCCAAGTGGGCTGTTTGAGACCGGAGAAAAGCAAAGGAGGCCTAGACATAACTCTAAACGTTCACATTCGTCAAGGAGGAAGGCAGGAATAGCAACAGCATCAGAAGTAAACTCAGGAGAGCTATGGCCTGCAGTCCAGTGAGGTAGTCATAGAAAACTCACAGACACGTGGCCCACTTTTGTTTGGTGGCTTGTTTTTGTTTTAATTTCAAGGGAAACGCAGAGGTGCCACCCCCCTACCAGATAAATTGCTAGCTCTAGGTTGCTCAGGTTCAACACTAGATATTCCTGTTGATGGCGTCGTGTTTTTGCAAAGCTGGGTTTTCAAGCATTGCTATAATTTGAAAAAGTGCTTCACAAAAATTAATGAGACCAAAAAAATTCTCAGTGAAGGTATAGAGTCTGATTACAATATTTGAAGAGCTATGCAGTTCTTACTAGGTACAAGAATTCCGGGACACCAGCAGCTGCCCGACGATTATTTATCTTAGGTTTGCAAATGGCTACTGAGTTCTTAGGACATAAATCACTCTGAAGTTATTTGGACCTATCTGCTTAAACTGTTAAGGACACTTTTGGGCCTACTGATCTCTGAAAAAACTACTGAGATATTAAGGGCATCGTGAACCAAGAAAGTTAGGAAGCCTTTGTACTATAGTTATTAGCACTCATGGAAAAGTCCTCCCCAGTTTGGCAACTGGCCCAGGAGGGGCGTGGGGAGAGAGGAGGCGCCCAGACGAAATGTTTACTCTTCCTGCTGTTATGCCTCACCCACTTATATGGGGCCTGTACTTAGCCATTCAAGGAAGATGCTTGCTCAGGAAACAGATGTGCCCAACTGCGGAGGAAACCCACAATCACCACCAACATAAATCAACCCAGGCTCTCATTCATAAAAATGAACAAAAACCAAAGGCCACCAAAGATAGGAGGGAAACACCACCCCAAAAGATAATCATAATGATGTACAAATAAAGCAGCTCACCTGAGAGGAAGCAGAAATAATAGTAACAATAATAACCCAATTTGATAGGGAGAGAGATTAGAGAGGAAATTGCGCCCATAAAATTAGTATAGGCTACAATTTGAAGAAGAGGGCGTTTGGAAGGGGAAAGGGGGAAGAGAAGGAAACGGTGAGAAAGAGAAGGCGAAAATAACACAGCAAGATAATGGAGAATTACGGGTAATTAAAATTAAATTGATAAAATAAAAATGCAACTGGAACACTGAGTCAGCTGTCTGAAGCAGTGGCCTCTTCCACTGTGGAGACTGCAGAGTGGACGGTCAAGGCCAGGGACTATCTCAGGGTAATAAGCAGAAGTGAACAAACAACGAAAACTTTAAAAACTTGCTCAATAAATCCAGGACCATCCATCTGTCTAGGTGACATTTTCAAAAATAGAGCACAGAAATGTCAGAGAAAAGGATATAATAAAGTCATAATTGAAACAACATTTCCAGAGTTTATGAAGAACTTAAAGAGAATGAAAATAAGTGAATAAATACACAAATACATGCATGCATCCATGGCCAGATATGTTCTGACAAATTTTATAAACACCAAAATGAAAGGGAAAAATTTTCTTTTAATTGATACAAAATATAGAAAAGTATAACATGATATAAGTAAACCAGTGGATGAAATGAGAAGCTAAGGAAACTCCCTGATGTAATCAATATGATTCTGATGTATTCCCTCTGGCTGGGTCCAAGTACAGTCAAAATCCATGCTGTTGAGAAGAGGTAGTTGCAATAAAGTCGTTGCTCTTGAAAATTTCTACCATGGGATATCCAGCTATGTTTCTATTATAAAAGCCATATTTTATTTCTTTTTATTTTTTAATCAATCATTTCATTGGAGGCTCTTACTGGTCATATAACAATTTATACATCAATTGTATCAAGTATTTTTGTGCATATGTTGCCATCATCATTTTTGAAACATTGTCTTTCTACTTGAGCCTTTGGTATCAGCTCCTCTTTATTCTCTCCTTCCCTTACCCTCCAACCCTCATGAAACCTTGATAAATTATAAATTATTATTATTTCCATGTCTTACATCATCACTCTCTCCCTTCACCCACGTTTCTGCTGCTCGACCCTCTTGGGGGGGTGGTGATGGTGGGGAGGTTATAAGTTGATCGGTTCCTGTAGTTCTTTAATGCCCCCCAACCCCCACCCCACTATCATGACCCCAGTTCTACCTTACAAATTCAGCTAGAACAGAGCATGTACACTAGTCCAGATAAGAGCTCTCGACACACAGCATGCAGGACAGATACCCCCCTCAGGAATAGTAATGGCAGTAGGAACACTGTGAGGGTAGGGGACAAACGCTTTTGATCCAAGGGAAGCCTTTATGATAAGTACACTTTTAGCAATTCCTGACAGTCATCCATCGGTGACTGATCTTTTCTGTTTCCAACTCCTACATCCCAATAACCAATAGTTGCCAAAACATCTTGATTTCATGTTTGATCGGTTTCAGACTGAAGACGTTAACTGAATTCTTCTGTGCATTCATCCTTGGGTTTACTGGTTGGCTAGGGTATTTGTATAACTGCACAGGGTCTTCCTGGTAGGCATGTAGATATTATCCCATCACAGGCAGCATTGTACTTGAAGATGGATCTTGAAATGTACTCTTTGGCCACGAATGTGACACTGCTCCTCTTGAAGTTGCCATCCCCAGCATGTACACCACATGATGGTCCAATTCAAAGTGGTCAACATCAGTCCATTTCAGTTCAGAAATTTTATATATCATGTTTCATTTTGGAAGACATAGTTGTCCTATGTTCTTACTTTGTACCTTCCAGTGTTTCATGGTCAATGGATGTTGGTAGCTGTTTTTTCTCACTGAGTTGTGAATGAAGGGTCTGAAAACGTTGCTTCCTTAAGGTCCACTTTACTTTGAGGCGGCGGCACTTCCCCTTCCAGCATGAGGGGCTCATCTTGTGGCACTGTGCTAAACTATGTTTCAGTGCTATTGGTAAGCTTTTCCGTGGCTGATCCCACAGAAGTAGACAGCCTACTCCTTCTCCAGACTCTGTTCTTAGACTAGAAAAAACAAGAAAAGGTTTATGTATCCTACAAAAATGATGCTGTCCCAACTTCTTATATTTCCTACTTGATGTATATCTTTATTTGATATATGTCAGTACTAAACATTGCTAGCTATTCTATTCTCATAATGCATTGTGCTTTCAAAACCTAATATTGCCCACTTTAGTCCCAATTATCTTTTTTCTTAAATGTTCCTGACCTGATATTAATATTGCACTTTTGGATTATTATTTTTGTCCTATGTTTGTCCATTGATTTTCTGTGCCATTTTCTTTCATAATGCATCATGTTTGTGAGTTACATTTAATGTGCAATTATCATATTTGTTTACTAGTTTTCTTAGATTTTTACTAGCCACCTTTAACCCATTTATATTTATTCTATATTGTGGTTAATTATTCTTTTTGGTAATAGTTCTGTTACTTTTTTCTTCTTCCTTTTCTTTCTTTGTTATTCTATCTTGCTATTAACTCATGGTTGTTACATATGTAGAAATGTAGTTTCCTGGCGTAGCCTAAAGCTTCATATTTATTTATATACATGTTCCATAAATATTTGTGATCCCCTATTAAATATACGCCATTGCACTTGAATTTGGTCACATACAAGTGAAAAGACTATGTGAGTTTTGTGAAACTTACAAAAATATCAGAAACAGAAATATGATGAATATTTGGATAGCCTGTATATTAAAGGCATTCACAGGTTAGCTTTGAACTTCACACCGTGAGGTCAGTGGTTCAAACCCACCAGTTACCCTGTGGAACAATGATGAAGCTGCCTGTTTTGTAACTATTTACAAATCTCGGAAACCCTCCAAAGGTTCACTCTAAGTCAGAATCAACTCAATAGTAGTAGGTTTAGCTTTTTTGGTTTGTTTTGGGGTCCTCACTACTTTATTTGTTCTAAACCATTGACTTTTCAAACTAATGAGATTTCACCAATAAGATTTTGTTACATGCTGCTAATGGAGTGTTTGTTACAGAGGAGCTTGTCGGCGTAGTGGGAGCACATTGAGCTGATCCCCCTCAAGGTCAGCTGTTTGAACCCCTCAGCTGCTTGGTTGGAGAAAGATGAAGCTTTCTACTCCAGCAAAAAGTTAGGCTTGGAAACACCCAGGGGCGGTTCTCCGTTGTCTTACAGGGTTGCTGAGTCAGAATCGACTTGATGGCAGTGGGTTTTAGTTTGGAGGCATTTGTGAGGGATTGTTGAATCGAGTATAGATCTATCTGATGACGGCACAACTGTCACGAACATACTAACCACTGATGTGCGGCTCCTCTCTACTCGGCGTCTAAACCACACCTTAGACTCCCCCTGTGCTGAAGCCTCCTTTCTAGCCACCCCGGAATGACCCATCCAGGTGCTTTCCTACCAGTCACGCCAGGGAACGACGGTGACAGCTGGTTCTGTTGCAGCCCTCTGACTCAGTGATTCTTCGTACGTCAGAGTAGAAGTGGGCACAAGCAGTTAATGGCTGACTTTTTAAAAGAGTAGACTATCGAGTCTTTCTTGCAAAGTATTTCAGGGTGGCCTCAAACTTTCATCTTGTCTGCTTAGCAGCAAAGCATCTTAATCATTTGTACTATTCGGTGACTTTTCATTGGGCCAGCCCCACCCCCACCCCACCACTCTGAGATTGTTTATCTCTTATTAGGCTTCTTGTCTGGGCAATGCTCACCAGAGATGCCCTCTAGAATGTTCTTTGCTACGTTCGTTACTGGCTTTCATTCTGTCCTCAGACCTATGAGAACATCTAAATCTTTTCTGAATTAAATGAGAGTCTGAATAAATGAGTTAAAGTGATTTTTAATTCACGCTTTCCCCGTTATCTTGGTGTGCTGTGCCATAGCTAAGAATCTGTTACGACCAAACCAAGGGCATGGACGCTCTCTATTTGCATAGGATGCACAGACAGCTCAATGCCCTTGACAGATATTTCTGGGATTTAGCTAGACAATCCCACTCCTGCCTCCTCCTTTGGGCCTACCCATCTTGACCCGGAGGTCCCACGTTGGAAGAAGTAGCCGAGGTGCACTCTGTTACATCACTGCGGTGTAGCTCAGCTTGCTCTGCCTTCTGCGATCCACAACCTAACGAGACCCAGAGTTTTCGTTCCTCTTCTATTTAGACAGACACACCTTCAGTTACAAAACATCAGGATGAGTTTTGCATCTGCCAAAGGGGGAAATACTGAACTGGGGAAAATCCTTTTCTCTTTCCACAAAGCTTAGCCTTGGGGCCGTGTGTGTTTCTGTGAACTCAAACATCCTCCTCAGCGTGCCAGAGGCTGCTTATCCTTACATGTATGAATAACCCTTTCCCTCTGCGTCCCTTCAGATCGCCCTCCTCTCATTCCCCCCCCAAGGCAGATGGCTGCCCTGGCGGGGCAGGGGTAGAGCATATACCAGGAAATGTGAAGCACAGAAAGATATACATAAATGTGTTTCAAAAATATTTACTTTATGTTGTTAAACTGGAAGGAGAAGTACACAGGCCCATGACATCATTTTTAAAAGGGGAATTTACCCTAATCTCCATGGGATTATAAAAGTAGTCATGTTTGAGAGGAGCTGGGAAGGATCACTGGGAATTACCTGCTCAAAGAGGAATTGGAGCGCATTTTGAGCAAAGGGAATCGCATTATTTAAAGAGCCACAGCAACTGAGTATGACTAAGGAACTGGGAAAACAGCCCAAAGTCAAGCTCACTGCCATCGAGTTCATTCCAACTCCCAACCTTTTCCTACAGGTGAAATATAGGGCCATTGGTGGCGCAGTGTGAGAGCTGCCCTTTCATGTGGGAGGCCCCTGCTCATGGGAAAGACTAGGACTCCATCTCCAGCCCGATGCACATCATGCACAGTCACCAATGTCTGTCACTGGTGGCTTGTGGGTTGCTACATACAGAACAAGTTTCAGTCAAACTTCCAGAGTAGGGAAGACTAGAAAGAAAGGCCTGGTGATCTACTTCTTAAAATCAACCAATGAAGCCCCTATGGATCACAACCATCTGACACCCAATCTATCATGGGGACGAGGCAGGTTTGGACAATGCTGCATTCTGTTATGTATGAGTCAGCAGCCAACAACGAAAAGGGATAAGAAAGCAGCTGCAAAGCAATGGGCAGCCAAAGGCCTTCAGGCAGGGCAGGGATCATGCTTGCATTGTTGGATGATGACTATGTTTCCAATGCTCAGAGAGAGAGAGGAGAGCAAGAGGGGAAGAGGGGAAGATGGTGAGAGGCAAGCTCTTCCTTTAGAAATATAAACTTCCCCCGAAGTGAGCCACATCAGGCTTCCTTCTGTAATCTTTAACTGATGACCTCATCATCCACCAACCAAAGGAGTCAAACACGATGAGCCCCTTATAATGACAATTATCTGGGGATATCATGCCAGAACTACCTGCCCTATACCATCTTCTCCTCAGTGACACCGCCCACAAGAATGACTTGCTTCTGTTTAGTGGGGGATTAAACAATCCCAGGCATGCTCGGAACCAAACCCAAACAACATAAGAGTAATTATACAATTATCCACTTACAGTTATTTTCCTTTGCCCTTCGTAGTTTTCCCACCAGCGCGGCCACCGCAATGTCTTCTGCCTAAACTGCATCGGCAAAAAGTCCTCAGAGGAAGTCACAGACTTATAATCTTGGAGATGGGTGCATAAAGCAGAAGTCCCAATTCCCCGGGGCTGCAGTTTTCTGTCCTTGATGATTCTTCTCAAAACAAGTGCGATCTTGGGGAAGGGAGGGGAAGATGCAGTAGGTGAAACATAGCCTTCGAAATTTCCTGCAGGCCTGGTTTCTCTGTACGTCACAAATGGTTTGCACTCAAGTACCAACTTCAAGGTTGGTAGGTCGAACCCATCCAACAAAGTCAAGAAAGAAATGCCTGGGTGCTCTGCTTTCATAAGAACCTTAAGTATGGAATACCCTAGGAGCAGTTCGACTCCAACACATGGCGGTATCACGAGTCCAAAGTGACTCCGTGGCAATGTTTTGGCTTCGACCTTTAGTTGGGTCCTGGTAACATACCCCTTTTATGTGTTAGGAAAGTAGCCTTAGTAGATCAGTCAGGAAGCACTCAGTCAGAAGTTTGAACCCACCAGCCACTCCTTGGGAGAAAGATGTGCCGGTCTGCTTCCATAAGTTTTACTGTCATAGGAATTCTATGGGGCAAGTCTACTGGGCAATGCTTGGGCCACTGTGAATCAGGATCAATCTGACAGCAATGGGTTTGGTTGGTTCTCTGTTTGTTGGATTGTTGTTGCTGCTCTATTTCATGTTGGCTTGATTTTCCCATCAATGGAAAAATTAGGAGTAGAAAAGGAACTAGGAATAATTTCCCCTCATGTACCCTTGCAATTTAGAGATAGATTATCGTGTGTGACGTGTGTCCATTGATGATTTGTATGCACATGTCCAGATCACCACAGAAGTTTAGCCCTCAGGGAGCCTTTCTACACATAGATTGGGCACCATATCTGCCAGTGGGTCCCAGCCTTTCCCAAGGACTTGACCTCATTTGGAAAGGTTCATAACCAGGACACTTGTAGGACACATAATCTTCAGCAAATCTTAGCCCTGGGGCCAGCGGCTCACGTCACTGTCACTGAACCGATGCTGACTCATAGTAACCCGGCAGCAGAGCAGAGTTTCCAAGGCTTTGATCTTTACAGACATTGAGCTGCTAATCCCAAAGTCAATGGTTCAAATACTCTCACTGCTCCACAGGAGAAAGGTGAGTTTATCTGCTCTTCTTTACATTCTCAGAAGTAATAATTAGAGGCACCTCGTTATTAATAGGACCTTTTGGCCAGCACCTGGAGTTCTGAACCACTGCGGCCTCAGGGATCCTTACAGGAGAAATAGTCAGTGCTAACATAACTTGACGATCCTTTTCTAGATCATAATCAAAAATCCCTAACAGACATAATCTTGATCAAAAATACAATTGAAATCATATTACTACCACTGTTTTCCATAAAACAACAATATACAACTATTTTTTATACATTTTTATTAGAAAATTTTTGATCCCAGGGAAGCCTTTGTGATAAGTACACTTTTAGCAATTCCAGACAGTCATCCATTGGATAGTAGTTCCAGGGTGAAGTTCTCCACAAGGTGCCCTATATTGATAATATTTTAATCATACATTCTCAGGAGGGGAGAAACACAAAACCACTGAACTGTTCAGAGCCTCCAAGTTATTAACCAAATAGAATGAATATTAAGCCTCTGAAAATACTACAACTTAGTTTATGCTTTTGATGTCCATTAAAACTATTTATCTAGAGAGCGTGAGAAGGAGGGTCTAAAAAATGAGTATTTCAACCCAACGGTAGTTGTGCTCCGATCCACACTTGAGATCACCCCCTCCCCCAACTTTCCTTTTTGTTGTTGTGAGTGCCCAGTTCCCTAGGGAATCCACTTTGTTTTCTTCCAGCTTTCTGACATCATATGATGCAACCTGATGCAAAGTGATACGCATCTTGTCACAGGAGAAATTTAAAGAGAGGAGGTAACGCTTCTTCAGCGGGTGTGGAAATCCTCAGGAGAAAAAAGCTGGGGGAGTTGGAGTGGAGCGGTTGCAGAGTAAGACAGAGAACCTCCGGGGAAGGCCCGTGGAAACACACGACGGTTTGAGAGAGAAATCAGGTTGTAATAATTAAAGGAAAACCAGGAACATATTACAGCCAGGAAGTCAAATCTCGAGATCGATAAAGAAAGCAGTGTTCATTTCAGAATGTGCCAGTAAGGGTTGCAGGTAGCTAGAGAAAAGGGAGTCAGAGTGGGGTAGCGACAGAAACAACACGGTTGTTGGGTGCCATCGTTCTGACTCACAGTGACCTCGTGTGACTGGGTGCAACTGGTCCATGGGGTTTTCTCTGGTGCGAATGGATGGAAGCAGCTCCCTGCAGGTCCCTCTCTCTCAGAGGGACTGGGTAGGTTTGTACCATCAAGCTTGTAGTGAGCAGCCAGCACATAACTGTTGAGCCCCAAGAGCTTCTTAATAGAAAATATCTGATTAGAAAGAGTATGATATGGGGTGGTGTTCGTGGCCTTTATTCCAATTTCATGGTTTGAGAAGTAATGGGTCAGGGCAAGGAAAACCTGCCCTCTTCCCGGATCATGTTTCAGAATAAACAAGAATCAAAACCCCTTACCAAATGATCTGTCATTGAGTCAGGGTGACCCCGCAGAACAGAATGGAATTCCGTTTTGTTTTTTGAAGTTGTAAATCATTATAGGAGCAGAAAGCTTCACCTTTCTCTTGAAGAGCAATGAAGGGGTTCAAACTACTGACCTGGCGGTTAGTATGAGGAGGAAGGCGCTGGTGAATTGACAGGCAAGCAATGGCAGACATAGAACCATCTGAAGCAAGTGAAGGCCACATGGATGTGCTCCCTTGGTACTGGAGTCTCTCTTGGGGGTACTCAGCCCATCCTTCCTTTGACGATGACTTAGTAAGAGCCATGTGTTTTTGATCTGGGATCCTTATACAATCTTAGTTGATAGAATACTTATGCAGCTCCCACACTTGATGGGGATAGAGTTCCTCCTTAGATCTTACAGAGGAATGTTTTAGCCTTCCTTTTCCCATAGTAGGTAGTCATTAAGCATTTACAGGTAGATGAATGAGACTGACTATGCTTTTTCAATGGCTACGTGATAGAATTGAGTAAAAAATAAAATAGAGACAAGGAAGGTATCCTACCACCACCGGCGGCTCCTCAGTGTGTTGTAGTGTGGTAGCTTGCATGGTGCGGTGCTGCTGGAAGCTCTGTCAACTGCTGCTTCAATGTCAACAGGGTCATCCTTCGTAGACAAGTTTTAGAAAAGCTTTCAACCAAGACACGCTAGTAAAGAGGGCCTGGCAATTTATGTCTGCAATGCAGACAGTGGAGAAGTAACTCAACGGTGGTAAGGTTTTGTGTTTGTTTTCATTGTCTGATATGGTACTGAAAGATAAGTTCCCTGTGTTGGAAGACACTCAAAATGTGCAGGAACTGAAACAAGGGACTCTGGTATCACCAACGATCTTGAAATTGGAGCAGGACAGGGCAATATTTCATCACGTTATACAGAGGTTCACCATGAGTCAGAGCCAACCTGAAGGCAACTAACCAAAACAACAAGACATTGCAAGTACCTGGATGGGACTTTGAGCAACTCTCTTATTACTAAATGTATGTGCATAGTAACCAAAGAAACAGACATGGTATAACCTTGACTATGAGCCACTGATAGAAAAAAACTTTACATATATTAAGTCATGTTGACCTTCACAGAATCACTGTTTCAAAAACGAGGAAACCAAAGTCTTAAAGGTCATATAACTTGCTTCTCATACCAAAAAAAAAAAGTCATCCACTCTGTTCTGAGTTCCAGCAACACTCTAAGACAAGTAGGATTATCCCATAGGGTGCTCAAGGGTATAATCTTCACCATCCTTTGTTATAGTGCCTGTAGCTTCAGTGATCACTTCAGGGCGGGGGCAGGGGGCTAGGTATTGAGCTGGGCCAGGTAATAAAAACTAATTGTGCTTAGATCAGGGCTACAATGAAGTGAGAGCTCAAAAGTCATTCATATATCTATGGTTTATATGTGTCTCTGGTCCATTTTAAAGACATCATTATTCATTTGTGGAAGGACATTATAATTATCCCAGTGGACACATGGTCATTGTATTGATATAACCATTAATTTAGGCACTGGTATCAAATTTAAAACACTATCAAGAGGAAAGAAAGTATACATATAGGACAGTTTTTGAAACCAAAAACACCCCATGTTTTTCATGGTTGTCACATTTGCTATTCACCTCATGTTGTTCAAATTATGTATATTCATATGTAATTCAAGCTTTCAGGCTATGTGACTAATAAATAGCCCAAATAAAACAGATTATTATTTGTGTATTGCTCTTTATCAAACTCTACAAAGATGGCTGATAAACTTCATTTCCTCACCTCTCAACTTGACAGAACATAGAAGCTTTGATATTACTAACCTCACTGATTTTATAAGGCTCAAATAAAACGGTAGTCATAAAAGTGCTTCAGGTACCTTTCATAGATTCTGACCATAAGGATTACCCTCCTATCATGAGGAACCTTGTAAAACCAAATTTGTATACCCACTAAGGACATCCAAGTGTTTTCAAATATCTCATCATTTGAGACTGTGTATCACCATAAATGATCTTAGAATATCTTTGTCATACTTCAGAAAATCATTAGAGCCTCATTAAGTAATGATTAATAGAAAATACTACTATTTAGAGATCTGGAAATCTTGTTAGTTTGGTAAATTGAACATGGAATCCAGACACCAACTGAAAAGCCACTGTGTGAATCACATCATAGATGTGATGAAGACATCAGTTTCAAGATACACACCCATGCATACTCAAGGTCAAAGGAAATTATAAGACAGGAAAAGGAACTGATTAAAGCTTCCCATTCGTCAGTCATCAAACAGATTAACATCTAGGCATGGGGTCAGGCACTCTGTGGGCATGGCATTGGGGGTAGAAGATGGATTAAGAATTAGTGGAGAGGAAATGTTTTGAGAATGATGAGGGCAATGAATGTACAAATGCGCTTTACACAATTGATGTGTGTATGGATTGTGATAAGAGTTGTATGAGCCCCTAATAAAGTGATTTAAAAAAAAAGAATTTGATTAGAGATGGGCAATTCACAAATATTAAGCTGTAGGTTTTGTCTTATTAGTATTAGTGAATAAGTGACTGCTTTAGGAAAGATAGTTAGCATGAAATAAGTAATTAAAAGTATATGACTAGAACTGAACATGGCCTTGCAGAATACCTAACTCCTACTAGATTGTAGCCCTTTGATGTCAAAAGAAGTGAGTTACTTATCCCTGCATTCCCCACCGTGCCTGGAAGAATGTGCTTACTCAGTACCACTTTAATTAAGTAAATGAAAGAAATCGGAAAGTATAGCCCAGAGTAATTGATTTAGTGATTTACCTAAGGTCACTCAGCAGTGACCAGACCCCAGGTTCATTGCTCAGCCATGACCAGAGCCCATTCTTGCCTCATTCATTGTTAAACATAAACTAGATATTTAATTCACACCAAGATCTGGGGATATAGCACTGCCTGAGAGTTGATTGTGTTATTCTGTTTACATGTTAGTATCTGACGTCTTACACATATGCACATTAAGTTTAAGATTAAAATGTAGACATGAAATTTTCTGGAGAAATTGTGATGATATTATTATTACAAGGGTAAATGTGTCATTTGACCTAGTGAAATACTGTTGAAGTAAAGAATTAAAAGCCCTAATCCTTAAAAAAAAACCTCTCTCTCTCTCTCTCTCTCTCTCTCAAACACACACTCACCAAGAGTATTAATTCAATAATTATCCACCCTTCCAAACATGTCATTTTTCTACTCTAGCCCTGAGTAATATGCATGAAACAAGATTGTAATTACGAAATTTGGTGATAAATAAATGGTCACTAATTATACCATGGTTTTAACCTGTGTGTATTTTGATCATCCCATTAATATTTTTAATGAAGGCAAAAAAAATCATATTCAGTAATAAGTAAAAGTGTCATTCAAAATTCACTTATTGCACTACATTCATGGGAAAAAATTGCTTCTACAACAGGAAAATCAGATTATCTTAAAATATATATTTCCTAGCAGCTAATTGGATGGCATAATGGATTACATTGGGCTGCTACCCCAAGGTCATCAGTTCAAAACTAACAGCTGTTCTGCAAGAGAACAACGAGGCTTTCTGCCCCCAGGCAGATTAACAGCCTCAGAAGCCCACAGGGACAGTTCTCCTCTGTCCTCAGGGTCTCTGAGTCAATGGACTCAATGCAGTGAGTCTGCGTGTGATTGAAGGTCATGAAGTACAGGTAACTTCCCCAGGCTACCTCCCTACAAAGAGAGGAAGAGATCCCTGCAATATCTTCTATTCCAATGTTTTCCTTTCCGCTGAACAGAGAGCTGCTTAATTGTCTTAAGAAGAAAGCCAAACATTTTTATCTTTCAACCCAAACCTAAAAAACAATTCATTAAATAAAGAACAATATTACTATTCAGAAAAGATGTAAAGACTTTCTAGAGATCTAAGTATCTAAAAACAAACTTACAAGGAAGCAGTCATCAAAGTATACAAATTTAAGAAGACGACTGATTCTATTTTTGCATAGAGACCAGAAGAGATCTTTACACATGGGTACACATTATTGTGAACAATTAGCAGGAGCAGCTTGGAAAATCGCTGACTACTGTGAACTCCATCACTTCTGTAGAGCCCCAAAGGTTGCCTGTCCCCTTTGGAGGCCCATACTCGGCATGGAAGCCTTGCGAGCACCGTGGGTAGTGTACTGAGTGGTTCAGATGTTTGGAGGAGATGTAGTGGTCCATTTCTGTCACGATTACAGTTTTGAAAACCCTATGGGGTAGTTCTAGTCTGTCATGTCCTAGGGTCATGTCTCCTGGGTTTGGTTTGATGGCCTTCATCTTATTGGCAGCTGTTTCTGAAGGAGAATAAATAAAGCACAGATGAAATTGAATAGGGGGGAAAAACTGTCTATATATGCATACCTATCTCTATATGCATCACTGATCACAGGGGAAAAACATAAAGGAATAGTTGTTCTTGGACATATCAACTATTGTTATGATACCTATAATTAAATAAGAATATATGAAAATATTGGCACAATGCATACATTTATCTATATAGGAGATTCTGGAGAGTACAAATAATTCATGTGTTCAACTGTAACCTAAAGGCAAGAAAATCCCATCCACCAGAGGTGCCGCAGTAGAAAAGATTGGTGATCTACTTCCAAAGGATTATAGCCTTGAAAGCCTTCAGGGTGCACAGTTCTTACTCTTCCATTACTGAGCAGCAACTAGTTTGATATACATAATGCCATTACAGAGGTGAGTGGCATGAAACCTTAATGAGGAAACCCTGACATGCCAATTGCTTCATCCATCAATATCTCTAAATACCTGAGAACACGGAAAACTGAATTTCTAATAGCATAGATGTTCAAAGAGAAAAATACATTACTGTGTTTCTTAAAACTTGGTACATCTAGGTGCTGAGTCCTGGAACTATGAATTGTTTCTTTCGCGCACTATTAAAAGGTCAGACAGGAATTGAATACAGTAGCCTTAATGTCTTCAACAACTGTTATGTAGCTACAATCTACACTGAAAAACACAAGTGAGTGAAATGCATTTTAGGCTGAAATGATTATGATGAGATCCCTGAAAAGGAGATATGCAATTCTAAATCACGGGCTCAGAAATAGAGGAAATTATGGGAAGAGTGGGGAGCGGTGAAGGGCTCTAGCTAAGGACTTTATTAAATTGCTTGGAACTCAACTTACAAGTTAAAGAATAACACCGTCCTCCCTTCTTGAACTCCTTTAAGTATTTTTTCTGTCTTGTAAGCCTTTTGAAATACAATACTCCTGGGAGCAGTCACACCCTAAGTTATCAACTAACACTTTCAGGGAGATTAGCAGACAGTTAGCTGAGAGAAAGAAGAGGATTTAAGCAAAATGTTGAGGTTGGAGGGGGAGGAGCTTCCTCCAGGAGAAAGGCTAGCTAATCAACACATCTGTGGTTTAGTGGATAAACAGACAGGTTTCACTTATTCAGAAGCATTTAGGTCTACAGTGGGAATTCTCCATCTCGGGACTCTAAAACCAAAGTCTATCAATGACTGGCGTGTGTCTTGCTATAGGCTGCCCCTCCGTCTTGAAGGACTCCTCTTAGTTTTGTGTACAGGTGCTCTCACTTTGAAATGATGAAACCCGTCCCTGCTCAAAATAAGTTTTTCATCACAATCACCTTCGCAAGCAGCTACTAAAATTACTGAAAAGACATTGAATCTATCTTTGCCGTAACAGCCCACCATGAACTCCCTCTCACAGTCACTCTGTAGGGCAGAGGAAGACTGCCATGGAGGGTTTCTGAGGCTCTACACACCCTCCTTTTGCTCTCGAAGAGCGACTGGTGAGTTTGCAGTTCACAAGTGCAAACCACCATCAAGGCAGTTAAGAGTCGAATGCATTCACAACACTGTCACAGAACTCCTGCACTCAAACAAAAGGAAAACTAAAATTTGGAAAAAAAAAAGCAACCACCCAACCGCCATCCTGTTAATTTTGATTCCTAACAGCATCGTAGAACTGGTTACTAAGACTGTTGCTTTCTAAGACTGTAAATCTTCACAGGAACCAACCGATCAATCCTTTTCCCCAGGAGCAGCTGCTTGCCCTTTCTGTTCGCAGCCCGGGCATAAGTCCCTCCACCACTGGGGCTCATAAGTAACCACCCCCCCCAAATGAACTGCGTCGATTGGGTCCATTCCGACACACAGTCATCCGATAGGACAGGGTGGAACCGCCCCTGTGGGTTTCTGAGACTGCAGGCCTTTCCAGAAGTAGAAAGCCTCCTCTGTCTTCTTCAGGGCACCTGGTGATTTCAAACTGCTGACCTTGCGGTTCACAGCCCAAGGCCTAATAACCGCTCTGCCACCGGGGCTCCTAGAGTAATGCGAACTGAAATCACAGAAGGTGTAGAACAGAAAAGTCTTTCTCTTCTCTTCCAGGAATTCATTTTTAATATTTCCTACAGTCATCATGAAGCAATGCCTCTGGTTTGGATTTGTGCTTATTGGTTTATGGGGGGATGTATTGAGTACACCCCCAACAAAACAAAACCCATGACCATCAAGACAATGCCAACCCACAAGGACATTAAGAAATACTAGAAATGAATTCTCCACCCCCACCCATTTCTCAGTGATGGTAGCCTGTTTAGCCTGTCTGTAGGGCAAGGAAGGGGTCCTGGGGGCATGGATTTCTACACATTGCCTTCAAATCACTACTGATATTGTTCATGTTTGGGCAGAAGCCGGTCCTGGCACGTTCTTAGAACCATAGCACACAAAATACAGTGCGTGAAAAGATGCCTGTGCTTATTCCTGTAGACTTCAGAGTGGCCATAAAGCTGACCCAGCTACTCAGAGATAATTGACATCTCTGGGTCTCTGTCTTGGTAGACTCCGATGACCTTAAAAATCACCAAACACTTCTGAACACTGTGAATTTTGTAAATATAAATGCTGTTACTTTGACCTCCATGTTGCCATGTGTGGTCACGAGGAATACCTAGTACCCACAACAAAACACAGCAGCCGCATGGTGTGGATTCTGACTCTCAGAGACCCTCCTACACAAGGTTTCCCAGAGCCCTGGTGGTGTGGTGGATCTCCAACCTCTGTTTTCTCAATGGCGTTTATCCCTGTTCCGCCATGACATGACCGCACAGAAGTGAGTTTTCTTTCTTTTCTTTGTTCTCAGCCTCAGGCAACCATACTCACGACTAATAGAAGGATCAGAATCAGTCATACTTCAAATAAATACTAAATAAAAATGTTTTGAAATGATTGCCAAGAGAAAGTTTCCTTTTCTTGGGTGCTCGAATTGGACTTTGTTGTGAGCCTCTTGTTCAGCAGACATATGATGAGAAGGAGAGCCCTGGGCACTGACTCCGCACAGCAGAATGTAGCAATGCCCAGATGGGGTCTAATTTCTGACAGGCATATCTATATCTATAGATAGATATAGATATACACACACATATATACACATATATACTTTTATTCTGTTGCAAATTGCTGAACTGAGCATCAGAAGAGACGGTTTGGCCTCAAAGTGCTGCCATCACCTAGCTGGTGACCCGTCTTTCTCAGCTGTGCAGTTCTCTCATAGAATTTGACTTTTTTTTTTCTAAAATGAGATGATTCTTTTCGGTTCCCAAACCACACGATTCTATGATCAGAGTCAAAATCATCGAGAGGGAAAATAACCAGTCCCTGGATAGTTAAACTGTGTCTGAGGGGCACAGATGTGAAAACACTAACTGCCAATGGAAAGATTGCTGCTTCAAACCATCGGTCATCTGTCACCTATAGAGGTCCCTGGTTAGTGCAAATGGTCCAGTGGTTAAAACCCTGGCTGCCAATTCAGAGCTTGCCTGTTCAAACCCACTGGGAGAGGGAAAAAGATGTGACAGTTAGCTTACCTAAAGATTATCACCTTGGGAACCATATGGGATCGTTCTACCCGATAGGTCACTATAGTCGTTGAAATCATCTGGATGCCAATGAATTTGTTTGTGTGTGATTTTGTTTGTATTATTTGGTTCTAACAGAAAAATTGGAATTCGAGTCCACCCAGAGGCTGTTTGGAAGTCAACCTTGGCAATTTACATCTGAAAAATCAGTGATTATGAATCCTATGGGGGGGGGGTGTTCTAGCCTGATACACTCCTGGTTGCCACAAGGAGGAAGCCACAGTACTTGCTTTGGGTTTTTGTATTTATCGCATCAGATACTCATTATTCTGGGCTCTTGCTGAGTCAATACTGACTCGTAGTGACCTCATGTTGCCGAATATAATTGCCCCCATCAGCCTTCCCAGACTATAATCTTTATAGAAGCAAAGTACCAGAACTCTGCTGCTCCCACTGAACTTCTGGACGAGTTAAACCTACCAATCTTTTTTTTTTTAATTTCATTGTTTTTTTTATAAATCATTTTATTGGGGGCTCTTACAACTCTTATCACAATCCATACATCAATTGTATCAAGTACATGTGTGTGTATGTTGCCATCATCATTTCAAAACATTTTCTTTCTACTTGAGCCCTTGGTATGAGCTCCTCTTTATTCCCTCCCACCTCCGCCCTCCCACTCCTGTGACCCCTGATAAATGACAAATTATCATTATTTTCATATCCTACACCGTCCACTGTCTCCCTTCACCCATGTTACTGTTGTCCGGCCCCCTCCGGGGATGGTTATATGTCGATCATTGGAATCAGTACCCCCTTTCTCCTTCTCCCCCCATTTTTCCCCTGCCCACATGGTATCACTATTCCCGTTATTTTTCCTGAGGGCTGTCCTGGATTTTGTGTGGTGAGAGCTCTTATCTGTACCAGTGGACATGTTCCAGTCTAGCTGGATTTGTAAAGTCAAACTGGGGTCGGGACAGTGGGGTGGGGAGGGGGAAGCATTAAAGAACTTGTCCCTAGGGTTTCTGTCAGACTCTTAGCACATATTTGGTCATCACAGTTATCTTGTGAGGTAGTTCATACCTCACAGCCTATCCACCTGACCATTTTCTTGGCTTCTTTTTTTTCCTCTCTTTAATATTTTATTAGGAGCTCTTACAGGGATTACAATCTATGGTTCCATTAGACCTAGAATAATTGTACAATTGCTGCCATCATCATTTTCAACACATTTTCTTTTCTTCTTGAACTCCTTCATAACAGCTCCACTTTATCCCCTTCTTCCCCTATCCTATCACCCCCCCTGAACCCTCAGTATATTATGTATTATTACTATTGGGGTTTTATTGCCATAACTTATACCATCCCATGTATCCATTCACATAAATTTCCGATGTTCCTTCCCTTTGAATGGGGTTATGAGTCATCATTGCTATCAGTTCCCCTTTCCCCTTATCCCACCCCCTTCTTGGTTTCTTATCTTAACTACGGAGACAGAATGATGATTACAATGTCAAGCTCAATATAAGTATATGGTTTTAAGTGTTACAAGTAGCAATATTTCAGGGACTGGAAAAGAGAGAAAGAAAGACAGATTGGGGGAGGCGGGTAAAGTTCTTTGTATGTGAAAATTTGAAATATCAAGTCACGTTAGGGGAGAATGTAATGAAGAACAATACAGCTACTGAATCCACCATGTATTTTAACATACAAGTTCAATCTACTGGTATTAAGATTCTACCGAAAAATGAGATACAAAGTCTTGCTATCTGATTTGGGGATTTAAACAATTTAAGGGAGAATGTCTATTAAATACTTCCAGGCCAAAGTTAAACTCACTGCCATCAAGTTAATTCTGACTCGTGGAAACCCTATAGGTTAGGGTAGAACTGCCGCACGTGAGTCCAAGACTCTAACTGTGGGAACAGAAAGCCTCATCTTTCTCCCTCAGAGAGGCTGGTGGTTTCAAACTTCTGACCCTGCATTGCGGTTAGCAGCCCATTGCATGACCCGCTCAGCCACCATGGTTCCTTATTAAACACTTAGTGACCTAAATAATAAAAACCTATTCTGATTTCCTCATATGAAAGCCTTTGTAGATGGATGGATGGATCAATGATTCTTAGAAGAGGCAATAAATGCAGTTCAATAAGGAAAAATAAGACTGAGATAGCAACTTATAGAAGCCAAGTCTAACCCATAAGGGAACTATTTGAAAGGTATTGTGCTAATATGAGCTCATTAAAATGTATGATCTAGAGTTTGAAATGTCTGAATTTTAAAGCCTGTCTCTCTCACTGGAGAAAAAGTGGCTTCACTGGCAAACCATGTCCAGATGTATTAAGACAGAAGATCTTCCTCAGCTGCTTCAGTGAGGGGCCAGGGTAGAAGCGAGCCTAAAATTTTCCATCTCCACTTGGACCTTCAGAGATCTGTACACCCCAATTCACCACTGCCACGCCCTGTCCCATATGACAAGGAGCCCAGCTGATTCTGTGGCAGCATTGAGTTCTGAGTTAGAATCAGAATGACCTATCCATAAGAGGGATATGACATTGCACCGGCTTGCGCTCTGGACCAAAATTCTCCATCCAGAAATAACAGTATTTACACATCTGCTTCATAGTAATGGTTTACAAATGAGATTTTCTCTTTCATCCTAACAGATTCTTCACCTAGGGGAGGCCAGGAATGTGAGAACACCTATTTAACGTACCATCATTTGGTTATTATAGTGATTTTGAAAAAAAATAAATCATGGATGCAACCCTTCAGTAACACTGCCTGACTTTGTGAGCATTCACCCCCACGACTGCTCAGCCTAAGTCCCTGCAAATGGGAGGGACTTTAAGAAGCTTGAATGGAGGGAAACAAGACGCTGAGGTGGCTGTTTGACTTCACCTATCAGATTCAAAGATAAGGATTTGAACCCTAGATTTTTCACTATGTTGCCTTAAGGGTCTCTGTCTTGCTTCCCTGGCTTCTAATCTCCATTGCAATGGTTACACAGAACTCACAGACAAAACTGATGATCAAATGATTTCTTAAGGAAATTAACAAGTTGTAAAGGAAGTGAGAAATGCTCAGGATAGTTGTTAATCAGGATATGTTTCAAAATTCTTTCCAGTTTGCTAGTAAATGCCCCCAGTGCATACCACTCCATTGGAAACCTCAACTCAAAGGCATTCAGCCCCAGCGCCACGGACTAGCAAACCCAGATTCCCCCATGAAAGGCCCACAGGCACCTCACTCTAGCAGTCCTCTGTCCAAAGGCACTCAGGCTCTGCTCTGTGGATCAACAAGCTCAGCTTCCCCAGTGGGCTGTGTTGAGAGGCACACACTCCACAAGCCAGCTTCCTGCACAAAAGCACTTAGCTGGGCTTGGTCTGTGGGTTGGGAATTCCACTACTCTGTTCCAGGCTCTGACTCCTGGTTTTGCTGCTGTCCTCTGGATGCAGGAGATTCCCTGTCAGGGATCTGGTGTCCCTGGAGCACTCTGGCTCTGGCTGGTAATGGGATTCCCTGGAGTACTCTGGCTCTGGCTGGTAATGGGATTCCCTTTCCTGCTGCTCAGAAGGGTCATTTTATATTCGGCAGGATGGCTTTCAAGGGGATCCTAGTCACAATTACAGGTGAATCCTATCAGTATCTTCACCTATCTTCTTACCAGACCCGTGCAAGACAAGATTGTGTGCTGAGAGTTGGAGACACTGGCTAGAAGAGACACATTAAATAATTCACTGGCCCTAATAGTTGTGTCAATTTCTTAATCTTTAATCATCAATTCTAGTCTCTGAAAATTGGAGATGGTAATAGTATGGTGACTGAATTTTAAGTAAAATGCTACATTAAAAGCAACACAGTATCTTACACCTAGTAAGGCTACACAGTATATGCTATCGGTAGTAGTAGTTATTGCTTCAATAAATACTACTTACCATTATCATTATTTTTAAGGCAGCAATTATTCATTCCCAGGAAGTGCAAGATCTCTTTGAAACTGCGTCCCTGGGCGATACAGATGGTTTGTGCTCTACTGCTCACCTAAAGGGTTGGCTGTTCAGATCTACCCAGTGGTGTCACAGTGATACGCTTATGTAAACATTGTTGTCGTAAGTTGCTCTGGAGTTGATTCAAACTCAAGGCGACACAGTGGGTTTCAGAGTAGAGTAGTACTGCACTCCATGGGGTTTCAAAGCTGTGAACTTCTACTGCTGATCGCCAGTCCTATATTCCAAGGCATCGCTGGGTGGATTTGAACTACCAACCTTTCAACGGGTAGATAAGTGCTTACTCATCTATCCTAGCCATAGCCAAGAGAACTCTATTGGTCTATTCTGTTGCTCAGGGGCCACCAAGAGTTGGGATTGGTTCCATCCGCTGCGATGGGTTCAGTTTTTTTGTTTTGGTTTGGTTTGGTTTGTTTGTTAGCTTGCTGTAAATAAAATAAATATCTGAGTCACTATGTGAAAGAAAGAAAGAATGAATGAATGAACTGACATTATGGAATTATATCCAGTAAAGACATTATTAGTGACTAATAGCACATTAAGGCTTTTGGAGATGAATAATACACGTGTATGATAAATCCAAAGAAGCCCTGTTGGCATAACTCGAAAGTATTCATACGCAGAGTAGTGAGTTTGAGCCCCCTCAGCTGCCCACTGGGAGAAAGACTTGGTGACCTTTGAGGGCCGAGAAAGCCCCATGCAGCAGTTCTCTGTCAGAGGGACTGTCTACAGAGAGCAATCAATGCCCGGGAGTTGACACCACCATCCTAGGGAATCCAGCTGGAAGGTGGAGATAGACATGGAACCGGCATGAGCTCCGCCACAGAATCACAAGGACCAAAAGGAATGCTGTAGCAGAAGAAGCGTGAGATGCACACAGGTTCAGATCCCATCCCTGCAGCCCTCCCACCCCACCGCCTGACATACACATATTTCTGTGTAACTGGACAAGTTCTCCTCCTGAAGCTAAGTGTGTCAGTAGGTCATTAAGGAGATAAGCATACCTCTGTCTCAGAACTACAATGAAGACAAAATAAGATAATGGATATACTTAAAAGAAAAAAGGCCTAGCTCCTGGCCAATTCATACATAATATGGGCACAAAATATCTGAGATGTTGTGTTGCCTTTTTGCCCACTTTTAAAATATGTGAACTGCCCAATCTAAGGTGACCAGATTTTAACATTGGTAAAGCGGGACACCATTGATAAAACTCATATCCTGGTGGAACAGCCACATGGCAGCCGAAAACCGTATATTCTTTCCAAAAATTGGGACTTTCTTAAAACGCCACGGGACGCGGGGAAAAATTGTTAAAAATCTGGACTGTCCTGCCAAAAGGGAGACGTCTGGTCACCTTACCACTAGCTGACCCATGGGGCATGACCACGCTCAGTCCCTGTGTCAACACACAGGAGTCCTGGTGCCTGCCCCTTAGGGAATCTTCTCTGAGGCGGTCTCAAAAGCGACCCTTGAATGCAGAGGTGGGATCTAGCAGAAAATGACCCCAGTGTCACCTTCTTGATCCTGGGAGGAAGCCAAGGTGGTCCTATGATTTTTAATTAGGTTTAATGTTGACCAAATTGATAGTATAAGGGAAACGGACACTTCTGTAGGTCCCAGGACACAATGGATATTGGATCATTCTTTAATTGAGCTCTATCTTTGGTTGTTTGCTTTTAATACGAGGAAAGTCTGCTTATTATAAAGGCCTAATAATATTTTCTGCAGAAGCCCATAGAAGTACTCACGTGCCTATTAGTTGACTAAATAATTGAGTTCAACCTGAAAAGGACAAAATGAGAGTGTCCCTTTAAAAAAAGAAATGGGCCACACAATTCTAACAAAAAATATATATTTTGTTTGTTTTTTAATCATTTTATTGGGGGCTCATATTTACTGAAACTCTCACACTGATAATAAATCAAACCTCTACACGGATCTCTTATTTTCAAGAGGAGTACTTGGAAATTCTTCCAGGCAACAGCAAATGCTGGAAAATAGCTGATTTGTATAAGGGCTTTGATTGATTATTAAAAAGTTATCCTAAAACAGTGCAACTTTGGAAAATGAGAAAATAAAGAAACCCTGGAAAAAGTGTGGGGTGAGGGGGTGGGGTGGGAGCAATAGAATTCTCCTATTGATTCCGTAAAACAGACTCAATTGTCCCTGGAACTACTCAGGATTGCTGATGAATTATGGGAAAGGGCAAAAGAACAACTTTCTTTTAAATATACTTCTTTAGGGCATGGGAAGGAATCAAACCACACTTTGAAAGTAAAATATCAAATATTTTTAGGGATATTTTTAAATCAACAACCTAAATATTTCCAGTGTACATTTTTGAGACAAATGTTTCCTTGAGGTAGAAAACATGCATTACCCCCGTAGGTTTGGGTTCATTTCCATGGTTTCAGTTACCCACAGTCAACGCAGGTCCCCAAAGAGCAGCCTAACACTTCCTCACGATGTCTACATCACTCACCTCACCTATCTCACCTAACTGGTTTCAGTGTATTATTCTAAATGTGCTCTTACTATTGATGGAGGCCTAATGGGATCAGGGTTACGCCCTAGGATGCGACCCACAAGGTCGCCAGTGCCCAACCACCAGTCGTTTGGCAGGAGAAAGCCTGGACTTTCTACTCCCAAAACACTGATAGGCTCTGAATCCACAGAGGGTCGCCATGAGTCAGCACTGACTCGATGGCAGTGAGAGTTGAGCGTAAGATAATCTCTTACTGTGCCTAATGTATAAATTAAGTTTTAGCATACATATGTATGTATAGAAAAACAATATACTGTGTATGTGTATATAAGTGTACATTGTATGCATATACTATGTATATGTGCTGTACATGTACACTGTATGTATATATATGGGAGGGTTGGGCTAATGAGTTCTGTGTAGCTTGACCTTCCTTCAGTGTCATTGGTTTTTTATTATATTCCACCTCTTGAACCAATTCAATGTTGACTAGTAGTAGATTTATTGACTGTGCCAAGGCATTCGGCTGTGTGGACCATAACAAACTATGGATAGCCATGAGAAGAAGAAAGGGAATTCCAGGACACTTAATTATACTCATGTTTACTCAGTACATGGATGAAGAGGCAATTGTACAAACAGAACAAGGAAATACGGCATGGTCCAAAATTAGGAAAGGTGTGCATCAGGGCTGAGGCTTCTCACCACACTTATTCAATCTGCATGCTGAGAAAACAGTAAGAGAATCTGGATCATATGAAGAAGAATGTAACCGGGTTGGAGAAAGACTTTTTAACAAC
>NW_022111368.1:6775770-6779129 GCF_000313985.2 Echinops telfairi
AGAGAGAGAGAGATAGGTGCTTTTGTAGAAGAAAAACTCTTCTCTTTGTACAATATTTATGAGAGAGGCTGATGGAGTCCAAAGTTAGAATTTATTTTTACTGAATGTAAACAGCTGAATTAACAATACCTGTATTTTTAAATTAAAAAGGTCTTTACTTTTTTTGGTGGTCTCCTGTTTTGAGTGGAAAGGCCTTCGATGAGAGGCTCATGGCATTGGCTTGGAAGGCCCCAGTGACATCACCGGAACACATCCAGCTCCCCTTGCAGCACCTGGCTCAATTGCCCCCCTTCCATTCAGTACTGGGCAGACCCAAGAATGACCCTAAGCAGAGTGCAGGCTTGACAATCAGAAAACAAACAAAAGAGAAAACATGTTTCACAGATCAGCCCAGTCATCTGAGCACATGAACTCATAGCAAACCCAGAGGAGAGCTTCCCGTGTCTGAAAACCGGAACCAGGAACGACTTCGGAGCAATTTGACTGTCAGCCTTGTTCACCTTCCACTGGTTGGCGGCGGGCTGGATTTTAGTACCCGGTGGAGATGGCCTGTGATCTTGCTCCAAATACCTGAGTAAACTTCTAAATCACCGGTGCAATCACTTGGCCTAATTTCCACAGTCATCAATCAGTCACTCTCTGTTTATTCAGCATTGGCCTGAGGACTGTGGAGAAAGGAGGCAGATATAAAATACCCTGGTCCTTGAGAGGCTTTCTGTTAAGTTGGCATGACAAAGAGGAGAAACAAAACCGAATAAAATTGAGCACAGACCTTCTATCTTTCTTTTACTTCGTTTCTCCGTGAGACGTGACTGGAGCCGATCCTTGCTAAAGAGAAATCGCTGAACGAAGTGACAAGATGCATTGTGGACTTCAGAAATACAGAAGAGAAAGAAAATCAACACAGCAACACAGCTGGTTGCCACCGAGTTTATTCTAACTCATAATCATCGTCTTGGTGTTCAGTAGACCTGCTTCACTGGACCTCAAGGCTGTCAACTTTCTGAAGCAAATCGCTGGCCTAGGCCTGTGTTCAAACCAGCAACCTTTCAATTAGTGTCGAATGTTTAAGCATACATGTCACCCAGGGCTCCTGGGCAGTGAGAAGGAGCCAGGCTTGGGGTGTTCAGGGAGGGTCTCCTGGGAGAAGATGTTAGCAGGGCTTTGAAGAAGTCGGTCTCCATCGACAACGAAAAGAGAGGGACTTTCAGACCCAAACACAAATACACACAAACGAAAATTCCTATAAACCAATCTTCTCAGTCTTATGAATATTTGCCAACATCGTTAACTCTTAAAATTTGGTAGAGACAAAAACTATTAGATGCAGTTCCTGGATCAGGAATTAAAATTGATCATTTAAGTGGAAGAGATTTTTGTTTTTCATAATCTCCTCTTTGTCTGCATAGTGCCAACACTTGGTTGCATCTGCCGGGATAGCCTTTGCTCTGTTTACTTTAAAGAATAAGCCACTGTTTGATTTGGTTCCTCATTTTTAATATGTAAACCCTGGTCTCTTATACTTCATTCCAGGCAGGGGGAAAAAACAAAAACAAGACCCTTTAAATATCAGAGCAGCGGCTACTTACAGATGCACATCGCTTCAATATTTTATATAACAGTCACGTAGGAAAATGCCCAAGAACTTTCCTACCCTAACAGCCTTGATTTGGCAAGTGGACCTCACCCGAATCAATCAATCACTTTTTATGTGGCTGACAATTCCTCGCAACCCCCCACCACCACCCTCGCCCACGTCGCTGGATTGCATCAGAGTATGTGTTTATTTCAAAAGGTGGTTCACCTGTTCCACAGTTCAAAGGGGCTGTTTTGTTCTCTTAAAGGGTCACCGTGATGCTATACGAAGTCATAGCTAAGCAAGAAGCATTTAAAACAAAAATGGGGTAAATAAAACGCAGGGGAATTTCTAGGAGTACAAACTACAAACAACAGAAAACGAAGACCAAGTTGAGAACCTCACCCTGAGGTTGAAACCCCAGCAAGCAGAACCTTCGGGAACACGAGATGGACGGCCTATGAGACTTAACAATCACCGCTGCCCGAAAGGCGTCATGCACTTAATCGTACTCCTGGTCTCCATCAGCGACATATTCCAGGTGCGCGTCTGATTTGTGCTGATCCACGCTAGCTGAGCATTGGAGATTTCTATCGGTGTTAGAGGCCAATGGAATCAGGAATTTCAGTCTGCGGTGGGCATTACTGGATGAGCCAGGATGTGGCCTGTCTAACTTTGTGAGCACCGGGTCAAGGGGGGTTACTTCTGGAGGATAGAGCTTCCATCTTCTCTATTTTATCCAGATAATGCCATTCTCACAGCGGGGGTGCTTCCAAAAATATACTACGTTCACTGGACATAATGATTCCATTTGAAGGAAGCACTGTTTGACCGATCATATGGTGACATTCCGATAAAAGATGCTGTTGAAGTTTGGTGTCACCACATTACCATCTGTATGCACATGGGATTTTTAGGGCTATACTAGTTTTGCTTCCCCAGATGTCTGAGCTGTAGCGCTACTGAAATTCACGAAGGATGGGTAACTGACGCCTGGCCCTTATGTGGTCTGTGCTATCAAGTAGAAGGGCTGCGTGTTGGTCTGCGAACTGCATGGTCAGCCAAAAAGAGCTCAACTCACCGCCATGGAACCCATCCCGACTCCTAGCCAGAGCCACCCCTCTGTGGGTTTCCAAGACTCTAAGTCCTGATGGAAGCAGAAAGCCAAGTCTATGGAGCTGCTGGTGGTTTTGAACTGCTAGCCTTGCAGATCACAGCGCAACGCATAGCCAGGGCGCCCATAACTGCAAGGTCAGTCATTGGAAACCACTAATGGCTCTGTGGGAGAAATATGAGGCATTCTATTCCCATAAAGAGTTACGGTCTCAAACAGATAGGACGTTTCTACTCTGTCCTCTAGGATCGCTGTGAATCCTAATTGACTTGAAGGCAGCAAGTTTGACGAGATTTTGGATAACACAGAAATGTGTATTTGAATTAACTCTCCTACTTATTGTCAAATAAGACCCCTCTGGGTCTTTCCTTAAATGTAAAGCTGAGGACATTAGCTACCTTCGAGATTTTGTAACCATTACATGACTTAATGCCCATGGAAGGGTTCAGTGCATTGCCTGGCCATGAGAGGCCTGTGGGGGTACTCATCCATTCCCCATCCCTGTCGAAAGCTCCCAGTCAGCTCTTGGCGCCTCCACGGTTTGGTAGTGACAAACAGAAGCTCCGATAGGTGTGTGACCTGACCTAGATTGAATCAGCAGGTGTGCTAGTGTTGGGAGAAAAATCCAGGCATCTCTGTTTTCTGTGTTTATCCACTAACTACTGTCCT
>NW_022111368.1:6779844-6806022 GCF_000313985.2 Echinops telfairi
TTTTTTTTTTTTTCCTTGCAGGAGCGTTTTTTTCTGCTTCAAGAACAGCTGAGGGTTGCAAAACGGAGCAGATGGCCCCATGGAGGAATCTGCTGGGCTGATAACAGTCTGAAAGAAAAATCACCTTCGTGCACAAGTCACGGATAGCTGTCAAACCAGGTCGTGACCACTGCGTGATTGAACCAAACCAAAATAGTTAATGGATCGAACATTCCAGGATTCATGATAACCGCCTCACCACAGACCCGGACTTCAGCATCTCCTCCCTTCCCTTCATACAGCCATGGATTTTCAACATGGCCATCACCTTCACCAAAGCATGTGTACCCCCTGTCAGTCAACAGCTTGCCTCCACAGCAGTCTTTACCGTGATAAAAACATTTGACCTACGACTGAGGAAATTGTAAGCATTGCAAACCAGAGAGTGCTGTTTGCACTTGGTGTCTCGCCAGGTCTGGTTCAAGCACCTATCCAATCTCTGAACCTGACTGTGCTGAATTTGGGAAATCTCTTTAAACATGGGAAAAATACGAATGCATGAAAAATACGAACCAGTGGCTCCTCAGTCACTCTGACTCTGGTCCATCCCGCGTGTCAGGTGAGAGCAGCCCGTGCTCCAATGGGTTTTCAGGAGCCGACTTTAAAGCCAGGTGTTTATCAGAGACAAGAGATGGGCCTCAGCTGAATAGAAACCCTGGCTTGACTAGAAAGATGCTAATGCAAAGGGCATGCCTCCCTTCCCAAGTGATCTGTAGCCCCGGCCTTGAAGAGCAAACTTGCCGATTCATGAAGGTAGTGAGATAGATGACCTCCTGCTGCCTCCAGGTGTAATGTTTTATTCATATACCGTAGAGCTGTGTGGGCTGTGATTTATATGAACTTTCATTAATAGGCCAGATTCAATCACAAAGATTTCTGCTTTCACCTCCAAGCTTCCTTCAATTCAACATGCACTCAAATGGGGATAGGCTTTTCTTAGGGCAGAGGCCCTGCCCCAAAAATAAAAGGGGGAAAGGAAAAACAAGCACATTGGAAAGGTGACCATGCAAGGTGGTCCGCATGAACAGCATAACTCATGCTCTGACCTCCCCTTAGGGAGTCTAAACAAACAAACAAAAACATCATCCTGATAGCTCATCAGGTGTGAACATTATTCAGTGAACTCTTTTCAGGTCAAAGTTGAACCACGTTTTTCACACATCACACAGACACGGCACTTGGTTTAAAGTGGAGCTAGCTGTTTAAGTCCCCTTCCATAGATCACATGTCGTTCAAAGATCTATGATTGTTCTTCTCCATGAATTAGATACACTTTTCAATTAATCTCAGCCTTTTCAAGAGCTTCGGTTAGCCCCCAGTAGGTCTATGATTGTATATTTTTCGTGCTTGTTCTCTAGTGTTTTGTTCCATTAGATTAGCAGTTGGTTCAGAGCAACGCAATGGAGAATAGGTTTGCAGGAAAGGTGTCGGTCTGGGTGTTGTAGTTGTGTGCTGTCAAGTTGATATTCCTCTAAGGACTCATGGGACATAACAGAGATGCCCCCATGGTTCCCGAGGCTGAGCTTGTTATGGGTGTAGTTGTGGACTTCTCCAGATGTGTTCTCCCATGGCAAGTTTGAACTGCCGACTATTCACATAATACTCAAGAGCCTAACCATTGACCCACCATAGAGCCCATAAATCCATATAAGGACCTCCAAATATTTACCTTTTCAAAATCTCTGAAATGTAACGGAAGTCAGCAAATATATCTTTCAAGAGAGGAAAAGATGCTGACTGTTTGCTGAGGGCTCAAGACCAGACGCTTCCTCAAGGTCAGCTGTACGAAATTACCAGCTGCTCCTTGGGAGCAAAATGGGGCTTTCTACTCCTGTAAAGAGCTGCAGTCTGGGAAACTCACACAAGTCGTTCTACCCTATCCTGTAGGGTCACTAGGAGTCACTAAATCTTGCACTGGCCAATAGCACTGGAGCAGAAATCTCTGATTCTTGGGAAGCATTGTCCATGCCCCCACTCCGTACCCCCCAATGCAGCTCTTACTTGATTAACGTCTCCATGAGGTGAGAACAGGGACAGAGTTCATCTCCCCACCAAACTAGTCTCTGCCACTCACTCTAAAACAAAACAGAGGTCAACCTCGCCTTATGTAACCTCTGAAATTAATTTGGTGCTTAAAATCAGAGGTGGGTCAATAAGGGGATTACCTGAGGTTGCCTTTCCACTAACAAAGGCATCTCTTAAGTGTGGTAAATTGGTGGGATGGCCCTGGGCCCAGAGCAGCCATTTGAGAAAATCACCCTTGGCAACAATTAAGCGAAGGATCTTCTTTGACTGCCAAAAACCTCGCTGAATATTGGAGGGAGAGGGAATTTATGTGTAATCCAATTTAAAAACAACAACAAAAACATCAACAACTTAATGTTGCCTGCCTTTTCATGGGAGAAATCCAATGCAGGCCTGCAGAGAGCTGCAATAACAGTGTCCAGTCCACATAAGGTCTACATTCACTGTCTTTGGCATCAGTCAGACCTGGGCTGGAACTCCAAACCAACCACACTGCGCATGGCTATGTGACCTTAGAGAAGCCATTGGTATTGCTGAGACTCAGTTTGCTTCTCTGTAATATGAAATACTTCACTTCTTGGTTTGGTTGCCCAGTATATCATATGTGCTCAGTAAATCACAATCATCATCATCATCATCATCATCATGTGGGTGCTGTGAGATACCAAACCAAGCTCACTGCCATGGAGTGGATGCCACTTTGTGACTCTGTAGGACGAGGTCGAACTACCACTGTGGTTTCAGAGAATGTAACTATTGCTCCATCCCCATCCTTTCTTGCTCTCTTCTGAATAACGTATCCCTCTCCTCTCTCTGTTCCCATCACATCCCCAGCCTCCTCGTAGTCATCAGTCTTGTCTATTGATGTATAACAGTGTTTCTTGTTCTTTGTTTTTCCTTATAGCAATGGTGTTATTAAATATTTCTCTTTGTAAGATTGACTGAGTTTGCTAGGCATAGCGTGCTCTAGTTTTGCCCATGTCCTGCAGTGTTTAAGAGAGTTATCAATGTTGTTATTGATGCATAATATCCCATAGTTGAAATGCTCTAGAATGTGTTTATCCACTACTCTATTACTGGGGTTTGGAGTTGTTACCATGGGTGCAAATGTCTGTTTGTGGTGCATTCTTGATTTCTTTAGGGTCTATAGACTATACCTGTTTATAGGAATACAAAGCCCTGTCTTTCTCTGGCTGGTGGTTTTGACCTCCTGACCTGACAGTTAGCAGCCCGATGCATAACCACGATGCCACCAGGATATCTGCTGTGAGGTATGGGGACCATAATTGAGAAGGAAAGGAGAGAGTGATAGTTAACATATCTGCCTTTAAGGCAACTGAGTACCCTAACTTAAGCCCATAGGAGGAGTGCCCTGGTCTTAGCAACTCAGAGGTAAGGTGTGTAAGAAAGAACTGGGATTCAGTGTTGAGTGAATTTTGACTTGTAGTCACCCCATGTGTCAGAGTGGCCCCATCATTTCCCAGCCTTTATAGGAGCAAATAGTCAGGTCTTTCTACCAGTGAGCAGCTGAGGGAGTTCAGACCACCAATCTATTAGCAATCGGGCCCTTAGCCGTTGCATCACCAGGATTCCTTAGAAAGAGGTGTACAGCTATGATTCCCAGCTGCATGATGAAGACAATTTGCACCCTCACAAGGCCTATGAAGACCAGTGACCACCGACAGACTTGAGGAAGGCTTCAACAAGGAAATAATCTATGGGAAAGCCACACAGAAAAGAATCTTACCTGCTGATACCCCCACCCCCATCCCACCCCCACATCGGTGCCCCAGTTGCTCTGGCTAAACAGATGCAGACATCTAAAGGGAGTAATTTCTTTAACATACACCTCATTTTCCAATAGCGAACCTCACAAAAATGGATAGAGGGGGTCTGATCACCGATGAAGCAGCAAGACCTAGCTGGGGAAAGGGTGGCATCAGGGCAGGGGCAGATGATACCTTTAACCTGCCTGCACCCTGTTGAGTAGTCCCTCAACTACCAGTTTTCCAATCTCCCACCCTTACTTGGAGAGATGGGGGTTAAGGGATAGAACAATTTCATTTCATATCTAGCTATGTTTACTTCCTGTTGTTTTATTTGGCAGGTAACGTATTTGCTGTTTTAAAGAGGCTTGTGGATTGAAATGTGTCCTTCCAAAATACATAGTCCCAACACCTCTGAGTACAAACCTTGATGGTATAGTGGGTTATACCTTGGGCAACTAACAGTGAGATCAGCAGTTTAATACCACCAGCCTCTCTAGGAAAAGGATGAGGCTTTCTACTCCGATAAAGATTTTCAGTGGCTGAAACCCATAGAAGTAGTTTTATTCTGCCCTATAGCGTCTCTATGAATCAGAATCAACTCAATGGCAGTGAGTTTGATTTTGGATACCTGTGGGTATGATATAAACAAATGCATTGCGATCACTTTTCATAATGCCATCTCATGCAAAGTACTCAATCTATTGAAGTCATAGCAGGGCAGGGTGGATCCTAAACGGAATCACTTATGAGTTACCTAAAGTGCAGCCTAGACAAGGAGACCAGCAAGACTACATGATGGGGGGTGGGGGGTGGGGATGCCATGTGAGGATCAAGAACTGCCCCCCAGGCTATGGACAAGGAAGACCCAGACTCCAGAACCGTGAGAAAATAAGCTTCTGTTCTTTGCAGCTACCCACGTATGCCTGTTACGTTATTGTGTCACTAAGCCAGTAGGTGATAGCGCTAATATCCAGTCATCCTGAAGTGTGTCCATCCTTGAACCGATTACTTGGGTAAGTAACATGAAGTTCCAAGAGATTAAATAACTTACCCTGCTCCCCATTTCTCTCTCGCTCTTTCTTTTTCTGTATGAACACAATTGAAATATATATATATACAAGGGGGGATTTTAAAAATTCCATGATCATTTTCTAACAAATTTTTAAGTACTCTCACCTCTCTCTTGCAAACTCTCTCACAAACATATACACTGTGTATATGTTGTTGTTCACCTTTGAGTCAACTCCTGCTCATAGTTGATCCTATGTCACAGAATGGAATCACTGGGTCTCCGGAGCTGTAATCTTTACTGGAAAAAAAAATGTCAGATATTTTCTCCTGAGGAACAACTTGTGGGTTCAAATCATTGATATTTCTGTTATCAGCCATTTCCTTAATGATTACACCCTCACGGATCCTGTGTCTTTAAAAACATGCATCCACACATGCAAGTCAGTCACAAAGTATTGCTATGATGGTTCCAGCTAATACATGCATGGGTTTATTCCAAACATAAAACATGGTTAAACGTGTCTAAATGATCAGGGGAAGTATCCACGGATGCAGACAAGTTATCTCTGTAATATATTTGTCTTCATCCCATTTGAAGGCCTTTTAAAAAATGTACAATCAAAACAACAGGTAACTGAGGCAATCTGCTGAATCAGTTCAATTCAAGGCAAGAGGTAAATTCAGAAGGATATAATTACACTTGTTTGGGATTTCAAAGAGGTAATGTTATTATTTTTATTTTAGTCACCCCACCCCACCTCATTTCTATTACTTTCATGGAATTGTGACTCCCATTACTGTTTCTGAGGGCTTTATCTATCCTGGATTCCAGGTAAATAAAACTCTTAACCATACCAAAGTACATACACCAGTCTAGCAGGATGTGTAAGGTAGAACTGGTGCCATGATAGTGGGGGGAAGGAAGCGTTAAAGAATTAGAGGAATGTTGTGTCCATCGATGCTATACTGCACCCTGGCTGTCTTGTCCCTTTCTTGTATCCCTTCTATGAGAGAATGTCCAATTATCAACAGATGGGCTTTGGGTCTCCACTCTGACCCCTGTCCTTTGCTTCAATATAATTGTTTGTTTTTGATCATCTGATAACTGATCCTGTGGACACCTCATGATCACATAGACTGGTGTGCTTCCTCCATATGGACTTAGTTGCTTCCTTGCTAGCTGGCCACGTATTTAACTTCAAGCCTTTAAGACCCCAGGTGCTACATCTTTTAAAGCTGGGCACCATCAGCTTTCTTCACCACATTTGCTTATGCACCCATTTTGTCTTCACTGATAGTGTCGGGAAGGTGAGCATCACAGAATGCCAGGTTATTTCAACAAAGTGTTCTTGTGTTGAGGAAAGACTTAAGTAGAGGCCCAAGTCCATCTGCTACCTTAATATTTTAACATATAAATACATATACATAGACCAATGCCAATACCCCATCTTTATAGATTAATATATTTACATCTATATGTGTTGATATTTATACCTCAATATCTAGCTTTTACCCCCTAGTTCTATTTACTTTCCTCCTGCCCTACTATCATGTTCACCCTTCATTCAGCTCTCAGCAATTCCTGTTGGCTACATTACAATTGATCAAACACCACCAGGCACTCTACACCCTCCTCCCTGTCGAGTTTAGATCCCTTGTTATTCCCCTGTCCCTGAGCTCGTTGGCTCACTGCTGCTCCCTTTCCCCCCTTCTTCCTCTCCCATGTCCCACCCCGGGAACCATCAGTCCTGTTGCTTTCTCCTCGGGATTGTTGATACTGCCTCTTTTATATAGATAGGCATTAGGAAGAAGAAGAAAAGAAAGCCTACAAATAATTCTAGGTCTGTCTGCTGACTTTTATGAATTTCCCCCCAACCAGGTCTGATGAGGTGGCAAGTACTGTCCCCCAAGTCAGAAGTCTCTTTTCAGGGTTCCTTGGGGATTTCATGACTTTGCCCCCATTGCTGAATTGCTGATCTGTTATGCCCCTTTCCTGATTCACCCCACTATGGGGGAGTCAGACTGGACACACTTCCCACCCTGTGTCTCCAGTGTTGGCCTCTAAAGCACTTTGGGCCAGTAAGCAGACATTGTGTCTTAAGCTGGGGGCCGGCCATACTGTCCTCTCTGCATAATGGCTGCTCTAAGCAGGGATGCCGTCCTTGAGGCTTGGGGAACCAAAGTGAGGTCCACTTTCTCGCTCTCTGTCTTTCCCTCTTAGTTTGCTCCCATGTGGACAGGACAGACTGGCCACTCTCCCCAGCCTGTATCTTCAGTGCTGTGCTCTGTAGCTCATTCTTCTATGGAAGGGGGTCAACATAGCTCAGATTGGGGTCGGCCCTGCAACCCTCTTTGTTAATGAGCTGCTCTGTGCAGGTATGTTACCCTCAATGTCAAAGAGGTAATCTTGGTAGATTTTCTTGAAGGCACAGGATGATCACAGTGCTTATTAGGGGAAAGTTTTAAGAAACTTATAAACGTTGAACACTGCATTGGTGAGAAGAAAACAGCCAAGAAATTTGCACCAAAGACCTATTTTTCCATCACGACAAGGAACCCACTGTCCTGATCTTGCCTCATTTGCTTGCTTCGTTTTGTTCCCCCAAATCAAAGAACATTTAAAAGGAGCATAGCTTAAGTCCCATGAGGATGACAGTACTGATGTTTTGACTTGGTTTACATCGAAAAGCACAGAATTCTTCTGGGCAGGGATCAAGGGATGGAAGCACTGCCTTTCAGAAGTGTGTAAATCATCTAGATGGAGAATGTGCTAAGAACCAATAGTTTCATATTTTGATATTTCTGTTTAATAAAGATTTCAATGATTTTTGCAGCAATGCTTTGTGACTTCATCTCATGTGTTTTCTGTGATACGTATGTCTCTTCCTTCAGATTGGTATTTTTAATTGGAGACATCGGATGAGGGTAGAGTTGTTCATTCAGAAGCACCCATAGCCTCAGATAAGGTTTTGGTGGTTGAATCAGGACATCCAAGTGCCAGATTCATAGGATCCATGCAGAGTCTACATTTTTGTTGTATTATGTTTTAGGAATTTGCATGTATGCTGAAATATTCTCCTTGAGATTATTAGCGGTAGAGAAGATGGAGTTGTGGGAGAGGGCAGTTTTCTCAGAAGGAAGATCAAGCCAACAAAGAAGAAAACCAAGTGGACATTCATCACTTAACTATATGGGTCCACGGTGCCTCCAACTCTGGGTCAGTGGTTCTTAGAGTGTGGCCTTCAGAACTGCAGCGACAGCAGCACTTGTTAGAGAAGTAAAGGCTCAGCCCACCCCAAAACTACTACCTTAGAAACTGTGTGTGGCACGGGACACAGCAATCTGTCTTAACAACATCCCTTGGTTTGTCTGGTACATGCTCAATCTGACATGCCCTATCACTTATACAAGAGAGGTAAGTCAATAGAAGTTAGCGATAATAATTGGATCAGTCTAGAAGTACAGGGCACTATTTATGGAAAGTGAGGAGGACTGGAAACATTTGCTGATGAAGATCAAAGACTGCAGCCTTCAGCAAAGATTGCAATACAATGCAAAGACAACTGAATCCTCCCATCTGGGCCAGTAGGCAGCATCATGGTAAACAGAGAAAAGATTGAAGTTGTCAAGGATTTTATCTTGCTTTGCTCTACAATCAATGCTCATGGCAGCACAAGACCTCTTTAAAGTGTTGAGAAGCAAGGATGTTACTTTGAAGACTAAGGTGTGTCTGACCCAAGCGGAGATATTTTCAATCTCCTCCTATACATGTGCAACTTGGACACAGAATTACAGAGAATGAAGAAGAGTCAATGCATTTGAATAATGGCACTGGTGAAGAATATTGAAAGTACCACGAACTGCCAAAAGAATAAACAAATCTGCTTGTGGAAGAAGTAGAGCCAGAATGCTCCTTAGACATGAGAATGGTGAGACTGCATCGTAAGTACTTTGGACAAGTTGTCCGGAGAGGCCAGTTCCTGGAGACTGATATCATGCTTGGTAAAGCAGAAGGGCAGGAAAAACGAGGAAGGCCCTAGACAAGATAGACTGAAACATTGGCTGTAGCAATGGGCTCAAACCTACGAACAATTACAAGGATGGCACAAGACCAGGCGGTGTTTCGTTCTTTTGAACATTGGATCACTATGAGTTGGAGCCAACCCAACAGCACTTAACAACAACAACAACAACAAAAGTATAGATAGGAACCCTAGGAGCCCAGTGGGTTGCATTAGACTGCTAATAGCAGAGCCTTCAGTTCGAAACCACCAGTTGCTCTTCAGGAAAAAGATGAGGCTTTCTGCTCTCACATAGATTTACAGTCTCTGAAACCCAAAGAGGCAGTTTTACTCTATCCTATGGTCTCAAGGAGTTGGAATCAACTAGGTGGCAGTGAATTGAAGTTTGTGGAGCTGTGTCCTTAAGGAACCCTGCTGGCTTAGTGGGCCATGCATTGAGCAGTTAACTATCAGCTGCTCCCTCCACTAGAGAAGGGCGAGACCATTGAATGCCATCGAGATTGAGTCTCAGAAACCCAAAGGGGCAGCTTTATTGTCCGATAGGTTCTCTACGAGTTGGAATCAAGTGGGTGACGATGAGCTGTTGCTGACAGGATAAATTTGGCCATTGGCTAATCCCAACAAGACACCCATTGCTGTGACTTTGATTCTGACCATGGGAACCCCCGAGCATCAGAGCAGAGCTGCTCCATAGAGGGTGTGGGCTGGAAATAAGGAGTCTTGGAAATAAGGAGTAAGGTCAAGGGGTGATCAAACGCAGTCGGGCTCAGAATCATCTTATTTTAGAAGAAGGAGGATTGCTTATGTTTATACCCTGAGTGACAGGAGTGAGTAAAAGAAATGAAAAGTAGAAGATGGCAGTAACCTATCACGCAAGGAGGTGTATGTTTGTGTGTGTGAGAGAGAGATTAGTGGGTTCAAATTCCTAACTTGTAATTATTTGTTTCTTCACTCTTTAAACCTATACTGCTGACTACATGTCTCTAATCATTCATCTATACATCCAATAAATATTTAATGGACACCTGATACTTGAAGGACAAATCAGAGTTATTCATTTGGAGAGTAGGGAGAGGCTTCTAAAGAAAGTCAACAACAAAGCAAGCCATCTAGTTTGGAAGCAACAAAGCCCACATGAAAGAAGTACACCAGCCTGTGTGACCACGAGGTGTCAAAGGGATGAGGTATCAGGCATCAAAGAACAAAAAAATCATATCATTGTGAATGAGGGGGAGTGCAGAGTAGAGATCCAAAGCCCATCTGTAGGCAACTAGACACCCCCTTACAGAATGGTCATGGAGAGGAGATGAGCCAGTCCGGGTGCAGTGTAGCAACGATGAAACATACTAATTTCCTCTAGTTCTTAAATGCTTCCTCCCCCACCCCCCTACTATCATGATCCCAATTCTACCTTACAAATCTGGCTAGACCAGATGATGTACACTGGTTCAGATAGGAACTGGCTGGAAACACAGGGAATCCAGGACGGATGATCCCTTCAGGACCAGTGGTGAGACTGGTGATACCAGGAGGGTAGAGGGAGGGAGGGGTAGAAAGGAGAAACCGATTATAAGGATCTACCTATAACCTCCTCCCTGGGGAATGGACAACAGAAAAGTGGGTGAAGGGAGACATCGGACAGGGAAAGATATGACAAAATAATAATTTATAAATTATCAAGGGTTCATGACGGAGCGGGGAGCAGGGAGGGAGGGGAAAAATGAGGAGCTGATGCCAGGGGCTTAAGTGGAGAGCAAATGTTTTGAGAATGATGAGGGCAATGAATGTACAAATGTGCTTTACACCATGTATGTATGTATGGATTGTGATAAGAGTTGTATGAGTCCCCAATAAAATGATTTTTTTTAAAAAGAAGAAAAAAAGGAAAAGGAAATGTGTCAGACTTGTTCAGGACAAGACCAAAGGGATGGTAGTGCAAACAGTGAAGCACTTGGCTGAGAAAAGAAAAGTGTGATGATTCAACTCAGCCAGAGACTCCGTGGAGAAAGCCCTGGGAAGCTGCTTCTCCAGAAAGGTTGCGGAGACAAAGCCCCTGGGGCAGGCAGTTCTACGCTGCAAGTCCGAAGGGACTTGAGGGCACCCACCAAGGACCAGGGTCCCTGGGGCAGGAGATGCCAAACTTGCACCTCCTTGAAAGCAAATCTACCGTGTGGACTTTGCTCTCAAGATCATGGGGGACTCCACGGGCCGGATGGAGAGATGGCGCTGGCCCCGCTGGGTGGTTGGGAAGGAAAGCAAGGCCAAGGGCTGGGAGACCAGCCAGGAAGTGACAGGAAGCCTCCAGGCCAGGGGCAGCAGTGGAAATGGAACAAAGGGACCCAGTCTAGACCGGAAATCATATCTGGGCTAGCGGGGCTCCTGTGAGGAGCTTGTCCTGAACCTGCACACAAATCCTTCGTATCTGTGCAGAGATGCGGTTCTTTCGCAGGAAAGTTTCAGTCGATTTTCAAAGGTGACCCAAGAAAATCCAGAAACCCTTTTGGGGAGATACTTGAGTGGTGGTCTGATGGTAAAGACTTGGCATTGTGTTAGATACGAAGGTGTGCGCCTTCTGACTTCTCCTAAGCTGTTTATAGGCCTGTTGCCTTCAAGTCATCCATGAGACATTGAGGAAGGGTCAGGAAACGCACGCACGCACGCACGCACACACATGTGCCTCCAGGCCCGCCTGCACACACACATACTCCCACTGACACCGTCGGAGCCTGTGTGCCGTCTCTCATTGTATTCCTTGTTGATGCCCCGACTGAAGTTGCAAGCAAGACAAAAGACTTGCCCGGTCTGCTCCTTCGCATACCAGACCTCAGAGAACCCCACTGTTTTAACAAGGCTTTGATCCTTGGCATGGTGAGAATTTGATTCGCTCTGCTCCGGTCAGCATTGCAGACCCCAGCCCAGGAAATGAACCACAGTCTCACCTCAGGCAAGTGCACAACCGTTTCCTGAGCAGCTTTAGACAACCTGGTTCACAAATTCCAAGAGGCAGCCGGCAGCAGGAACAAAGAAAGTAGAAAGGGGAACTCAAAACTCTCGCTCCTAAATGTTCCTTGAAGACTTGTCCCAAACAATTGCCTTCCAGTTGCTGTGAATCCCCCAGCGGTTTTTGTAAAACGGAGGGCACATTGCAAATGAAAGCCTGCCAGTCAATGGCCATGTTTTCAGAACAGAAAGGGTAATGCCACCGTGGGGGGCAGATAAAAGAGCTTTTGAGTACCTTAGAAGCTTCTCACACGCACAAAAGCACCTCTATGCCTTTAAACAGGAACACCTATACGTTTCCCATCGTTTCATAACCTGAATACCACTGGTTGTGATGTGGTTTGGAAATTAACCTTCACTTTTCTTCCCACTGCTGTTTTACATATTAATTAAAGTGTTTTCCTCAGATCAGGAATGCCTGTAGGCTAGCTTGGTTCTGCAAAGGCAATCCCATTTCCCGGCTGCGTCCCGCCACAGCCACACGTGTTCTGCATAGTTCAATGATTAAAACTTTCCCAAGTCTGCCCTAGACCCCCTCCCCTCCCTTCACTACCATCATTAGACAGAACACACGCTTTAATATGGTCTTTAAAAAGTAATAGCTTTTTTTCCCTCAAGAAGGATTGTGAAGCGCTCATTTGCGGGGGAGTTGTCTTGTAGAGGAAATAGTTGAGAGAGCTTCCAAGCATTTTGTTCCAACTCTCCTCACCTCATCCAAGTGTCCCATCCGGGCCCCCAGAATGCACCTTCACTTTATTTCTGCTGTTGTCAGAAATGCTTGGAGACCCCGTTCAAATAACTCACATTTTATGAATACATTGATTTGTTTCGATTCATTTTTGGGAAATCGTGGTGTCTTCAAATGCGAGGGCAATAAAAAGCGTGGCCAATGAAAGTGCCTAAAGTGATCCAGAGAATCCAGATTCCAAACAATCTATTCCATTGTGAGAGTCTGGGTCTCTATGTGAAGCAATGCACAAGCATTAAAAAAAAAAATCCGATTCATGGTGGTGTTTATGTAACCAGATGGTTTAAGGTCATTTTCAGTTCGTGGGTCACAGGTAGTGTTGCGGCTTTCATACTGCTGTCTTGCGGAAACTACACGACTGGTCTTTGAAACACCAATGGGGTCACTAGTGGTGGCCCAGTTTCAGTAGCACTTTCAGACCAAGTCAGGCTAGGAAGAAAGTCTTGGTGACCTACATCTGAAAATTAACCAGTTAAAACCGGATGGGTCCCAGCCCAACCCTGGCCAATCGTGGTGGGAAACCAGCACAGGACTGAGTGATGAGTCACTCTCATCTGTACAAAGTCCTATGACTGGCAGTGACCGCAGGGGCGATGAACAAGAACACCTGCGGTCAGAGAGCTGGAATGAAAGGGAGGGTCGTCAAGCCACCATTGCTGCTTCAGGTGTTGGACCTTGAGCTCTGGTACTTTCTGAACAGTTTCAAATGATAAGTGGGACCGTGTCTTGGATTGTGTGAAATAGAAATGCTTCTTCTGGACGATCGGCGACCTTTTGGCTTTCACGTGTAAGGTGATTTAAATGATGACTGCAAAATGGGAGGATTATTAGGGTTTGATCATGAGTACCAAGGAAGTTTGTATATCAAAGGGCAGATTCTAAATTTTAACTTAGCAGATTGGAGGCAAATTTAGCTGATAAAAATAAAATAAAAGTACTCCCTCTATTTTCCAACTGAACATTTATTCTAAAACTTCTAAAAGAGCAAATGAATCCCAGCATTCTGTGTAACAAAACCTGAGGAGTGAGAGAGGAGGTGAGGGACATGTAAAGGCAACTTCTATGTGTGTCAGCTGTATTATTAGGAAAGTCGTCATTACTGACCTATACCTTGGGCATGAGTATATCCCCCTTCAGTAATACATGGTATGTCAATAAGGATGGCAGAAAAATCTGAATTAAATTGGTTTAACTAGTAAGAAAATTGAGTGGCTCATGTAACTTTAAGTCCAGACTTAAGACCCACTTCATGATGAGAGAAGGCGGGCAGTGTCTGATGTCCTCCAGGTCTCAAGTTCTCTCTGTCTTTCTAGTCGTTCATCCACATTTCCTTCATCCAGGTTCGGTCTGTGGACTCATGGGCTCACTGCCGGCAACTGTCAGGCTGCACGCAACATGTTTCTATTCGCAGACTGAGTTGATTTCTTATTTCTCAGTAGGACTAGGCAAAGCCATGATCCCCTCTCAGTCCCACTCCCACACAAACTGCTCGGTGCCTGCCATTCATGAACCCGTGAGTAGCAAAGGTGAGCTTATTCTTGGGGCTGGTGGGCAGACAAGTTCCCTTGAGGAACATGATCAGCATGTGTTCTTATGTAAAATGTTGGTGGACCAGAAGGACTGAAGTCTCCAACAGGGGAATGGGCTAGGTGAGAAGGTTGCAGATTCCTCATCATTAGAATAATCCTAGAGCAGGAGAAATGACGGATGGCTTTTGCTGCTATGTCACCCTGTGGACGAGCAGAGCTCAATCGCCTCGGAGGTTTCCTCCAGCTCCAATCGTTTGTCATGTTACACCTACTGAAAAAGAAACCTTCCTATTTTTCACATGCCAAAGAAGTCACAAACTATTTATTGAGTGCCTACTATGTGCAAACGGAGCCCTGTTGGGCTGCAATCTGCATAGTCAGCAGCTCCTCGGGAGAAAGACTGGACTCTCTACCCCTAAACAGTTATAGTCTCCGTAACTCCCAGGGGGGGTCCCTGTGAGTCAGCATGGGCGTGATGGCAGCGAGTCCTTCATGCAAGGCCTCAGTCAGGGGTCTGGAAAAGTAGCAGACACCAAAGCCAACATCACTGTGCAAGTTGCTGACATTCTGGGAGGAAATACAGAGAAGAACCAACATGAAGAAATAGGACAAAGCACTAAACGGTAGCAAGTACACAAAAGCATGACAGAGGAAGGAGGCATGAAACACAGAAGGCATTGTTGGAGTTTTCACTTAAAATGAATGGCCAAGCAAGGCTATGCTGAAAAGCAAGCATCTTGGCGTCCCAGTAAGACGACACGACTGCAGCCTCCTAACTAGAAGGCATTCAGAGTACATACTGGCCACACAATGCACTTGGGCACTTTCAGGATCCTCACAAAACTGGTGCAAGATCAGGCTTTGTTCTTTTGTACACGGGGCCCCACCAGGTAGAACTGCCCTGAACGCAGTTAACAACAAGAGGCAGTGTTTAGTAGACCATTCCAGGAAGTGCAACGAGAAAGTAGGGAAGTGGATCCAGGAAAGAGGAGAAAATAAAGACAAAGGTCAATCAAGAGTACATTCTTAAGTGAGTTATCTTGTTTATGAGAGGCTGTGTCCAGCACATGTAAAAGCCAGGGAATCTCAGACAGAGAGGCCTGAAGGCTGGAGGTCTGAAGTCACCCGGGCCTAAGGAACTGCCCACTGAAGGGACAAGTGACCTGTGTTGTGCACGGAGGGGGGATCGGTTGGGTACTGAAGGTATGCGTGGTGGCAACCTTTACTTTGGAATCAAGACGGGAAAGAATCCAGGTAGCCGCCGTGTCATTGTCTGGGGTCAGGGCAGTCCAGGCTGCGGAGGCAGAAGTTTCAAGTCGCGACAACATCGGAGAAGCAGCTGGTGATCGGGTCACAGTAAAACGCCCACACTACGTGAAGCTGTGACAAAACATGACATCTGTTTGTAGCAGGATCCTAGTTCTTAGGGAAGCAATGAAATGGAAGGACTAAAGCATTAAGAAGGAAACTATTGTCAAAATTCCAGAAAGAGAGGTTTGGATTCGAATGGTGCCAGTGGGAGGGGTGAGGAGTGGACACATATCCAAAAATCCATGGGATATATCTGAAGGCCGAGCCGGTCGGAGCTTTTGTCTAACTGGGCCACGTCACTACAAGTAGGAATTGGCGCACAGTGGGGAAGGCAGGGAAGGCAGAGGAACAGTGAGGTTGTGTTGTCTGGGGGGTGGCATGGTGAGGGGGGGTGAGAGGCTCAGTTGGGCCCTGTTAAACTTGGAGTGCCTCCTAGACGTTCAAGGATAAATGAATGAAGCTACTGGATCTCTCAGTGTGGAGACACAACATGGAGGGTCTTTGCTCAGCCTTTAGGTGGTATTCACAACCACCGGGCTGGATGAGATCGCTCTTGAGCGAAGGGCACATGGAAAACACAGACTCGTGAGGCCCAAGGGACAAGCACCACAGAATAAGAAAGAATAAGCCAATCAGCCAGCACCAAATCCTAGGGTGTCAAGTCAACTCCGACTCCTGGTGACTCGTTATGATGGAGCAGAACTCGGACTTATGAGGCTGTGGAGCAGGTAGGTACCTGGAAGCAGGTAGGTACCCCATCTTTCCCTCTCAGAAGGCCCAGTGGGATTGAATTGGTTATCACTGAGCACGTTAATTAGGTCTCCACCAGAATCCTTCGTAGCCTGATATGGGGGAGAAAACCAGGCAATTACGATGCCTTAGGAAGCAAGTGAAGAAAGTCTTTTATGGAGGGGAGAGTCGTCAGTGGTGTCGAATGCGGCCATTGGGTCAAGTCTATGGAAACATCCACGGGCAGACATCGTGTCAGTTGCCCTCAGTCAACTCTGACTCACGGTGATTGCCTAGGTTTTCTGGGTGGCCCTGTGTTCCTCTGAGCTGTCTGTGACTGCTGCTTCAGAAGGAGGTGACCCAGCGCCTTTCTCTCATGGTGCCTTTCATGGTAGACTTGCATTTCCAATTTTCTGTTCATAGCTGAGCACATGAGCTTAGAGCCACCCAGGGACTCGATAAGGAGGGAAGGGTGTTGAAAAAACAGGAGTGAAGGAGAAGGAGGAAAGAGAAGAAGAGGACGCAATGTGAACAGAACCAAATCTGCTCTTTGTTTGCTTGTCTGTCTATTTATCTCAGTGACACCAAGCCAGAGTCTCCGAGCCTTAAATAGGGTACCATTCACTTTACTTTAGTGAGAAAACCTTGTGTCCATTTACTTGCAAGCTGGTCGAATAGGCGGTGGGGTGGGGGTGGGGGGCTGGTGAAAACAATTAGGCCTCTCTGAGGGAACGTTTGATTATGTTGACCCCCTGACGGCACATGATCCCACCATGTCTCCACATTAAAGAAAAATGAATGAATGTGCACATTATGGATCTTAACAGAATGTCCAAAGCATACAAGAATGGAGGTAGAAGAGTTCCCATCATGCCATTATCATTTGTTCAACTCTTTGAAAGAAAGAACATGTAACAGATCATGTGATGTAGGGTTCCTCCTATGAATCATTGCATTCAGCCTAAAGGCCAAAAAGAAAAAAGGAGGACACCTAGTCATGATATATTTGCCTCCCGTGTGACAGAATCACATATTTCAAGGACGGACCTGCCGACATCTATAGAACAGTGTACAGTCATTGCTTAAAATCTGAAGTGAGTTCCCCACAGAACCAACTTTTCATAGCGGCCCACGATCCATAAACAAATGATTAAAAAAACTCAAACATTCACATTCTTAGAGGAATGCAATGGTATTGGAGAAAAAGAACTTGAATCAGTAAGAGATTAATACTCCTCTGGATTTAAACTCCCCTAAAGTTATTTGCTCCTGTTCAGCGTGATGTACAGTCTAACTTTCTTTGGAGAGCTCTCACATTTTCAAAAGAACTGTCGCTGTGTTATAAACCCATCATTAAAGCTACAATCTTACAATCATTACCCATTGTTTTGATTCAGCTCTCTCAATATTTATACTCAATAGAATTCAGGTTCATGGTAGACTGAATAGCCCCTCATTCTTACCCTCAAAGAACACATGCTTTTAGTGGAGAGAAAAAGAGTCATTCCAAATTCAAGGTTATTTTGAGCAACTATTTAAGTAATAGTAAATGAGTTCATCATATATTTGAAAGGATTAGGGGAGACTATCAGGAGTCCTGGTGGTGCAGGGTTAATTGATTGGCTGCTAACCAAATGGTCAGTGGTTTGAACCCACAAGTCAGAATCTGCTTTGTGTCTCAGAAATCCCACGAGACAGCTCTACCGTGTCCCATGGGGACACTGTAAGTGGGAAGGGCCTTCGCAGCAGTGGTGGTTAGGGATGATTTCATAGAAGCAATGGCCATGGACAAAGTCCTTCCGGGATGGGAAAGCATTTATCAGATTGAGCTAGGAGAAAAGAAAGTAATTAACACACGCAAAGAAATTAAGATATAAAAGTTCAAGGAGCAAATCTGATTTATTCTTGTCACTGGGGTTATCTACATAACTGATGTTCTACAGCACAGGGGTTTTGCAGATGAGCAACTTTTGATGAAGTTGAAAGTTTAGGCTCAAGTTGGAAGGGCCTACTTACCCTAAACTGTAGAGTTGGGATTTTTCCCAGTAAGAATGCAGAACTTTTAAAGTTCTGTGAGTAGAGAGGTGATAGAATCAGTCTTGAACATCAGAATGACAAATCCAGTCGTCCACCTCACAGGTGGATTGAATGAGAGATAAAGTGGAGACACGAAGTCCAGTCAGGCGCTCTTATGGCTCACATGAGAAATTGCAAATATGTATTGCGTTATCAGTACAAATGTCAAGTAGTAGATGGATACAAGTGACATTTCAAAGATAGAAAAGATTGCATACGGGGAAATAGGAGGAAACCTATCAGAAAGAGCGGGCTAGCTCTCAGCTTTAGCCTTGGTGACTCAGAGAACGTGTCCAGCAGGTAGAATGGAATTGGTTTTCAGAGAAGACAATGATCCATTTTTGGAGATGTTGGGTTTCAGATGTCCTTAGGGAAACCAAATTAAGGCATCCTGCAGGCAGTAGTAAATGCAAGGTAGTGACGTCTGGTAGTTGAGAGACAATGCCAGAGAGATGAGAGCAGAAGCCATGGAAGGAGCAGGACACAGAGGGGGAAAATGGCTAGATGATAAAGTCCAAGATGGACACTTGGAGGCTGAAGAGGTTTAAAGGTCAGAGGAAGCCAAGAAAGGGCAGTCAGTAAAGTCCCTGAAGGAAGGTGATCACTCTGTCACACCGAAACCAGCCAAGTAATGGGGCAGGACAGCGATGTGTACAGGTTTGGACTCAAAAAGACTTGGATCTGAGCCCTGGTTCTGCCCTTTTGTGGCCGTATGACCTTAGAAAATTTACCTAACCTCTCTGTCCATATTTCCTCATGCTTTAAATGAGGCTTGTTGTAAAGCTGAAGGTGTTCGGTGAAAGGTTCTGGCACACAAGGAGCACTCAAGAAATGATGCCTATGGCCTTGATTAAATAGGCATGAGTCAACAGAGGGAGCTGCTGCAGAGGAGCTGGAAGTCGCTGTTTGGTAACCAGGAGGCTGTCAACACAAGCACTTCAAAGGCTGGGTAAAGGTGGCAGAAACCAGATTGCAGAAGGGCTAAAGAATACATGACAAGGAGGGGCATGGCTATTCTCTTTTCTTTCTTTCCTTTTTTGTCTTCAAGTTGTGGCTCCATTTGAGCTCTCTAAAGTTTTCCTGAGCCCTTCCTTCCCAACAGAATTAGTCACTCCACTCACTAGTGTCTCCTTCGTCATCCAAAACCAAACCCACTGCCATTGAGTTGCTTCCACCGTCCGGGACCTGTAGAACAGAGCAGGCCTGCCCCTGTGGCTCTCTGAGATGGTGCGTGCATGCTTACAGGAGCCGAGAGCCTCGTCTCTCCCCCACAGAGCTGCCAGTGGGGTCTAACTGCCCACCTTGGAGTTAGCCACCCCGTGCAGTCCACCACACATCATGACGGTCTTGACGTCTACTTTCTTTTAAATAAATGCTCATTGAATCTACAGCACCCTATGGATGAAGCAGAATGAATGAAGAAAGATCAGATTTGTGACAAAGTTAGAAGATTTTTAAGAAGGCAAAGAAGGCATCATTGCTTGGTGAGCTCACCTCGTGGAAATAAAGTGCTCTGAACGAAGCGGGGTCACTGATGAGAAGTTAAGACTGAGGAGATGGAGGGAAAGAGTCCTTGTATTGAATATCCAGAGGTTGCAAAAGCAGAGAAAAGAATAGCCAAGCATAGATAGCATGAGTGACATCTCAGCTGACAATAAATATTATATATTTGTACTCTGCTATCCAAGGTCAAGAACACCCTGACCATAGGGTCCCCTGGGCTCAGGGGTTTGAAATATGCCGGGTTTTCTCTGTTGATCTCTTGACTCTACTTCTCTGGGCACATCTGCTTTAGAATAAATGTGAATAGAAAGACAAGTGAAAATAGGGAAGCGTAATAAACTCAGAGAAGGGGAAAATGTAAAAGATTGGAGGCAACCAGTGGCTGAGGTACAAGCTCAAGAATATATTTATTATCACAATAATAATACAAACTGAGCAACCTCAAAACTTCAATATCAGACAACAGTAAACATTTACATTTGGCCCTGAATGTATGAGTCAACAGAGTGACTTCTTGCTCGTGTTTGGAACAACAGGACTGACTGGTGTCTGTTCACATGGACTCCCATCATCCAGCAGGCTAGCTCGGGCTTGTTCAAAAGGGGAGTTTCCAGGAGAGTGCGAGACTGCTTGAGGACCAGGCTTGTTGCAGGCACCCCATCCCTTCTTTCGCATTCTACCAGTCCTGTCAGTGTAACAGGCCAGCCAGATCCAAGGAGTGGAGAAAAAGATTCCTCTTCTCGAGGGAGAGGCAGCAAGCGAGGAAACACAAAGTAGATGGATATGGGGTGAGGGGGGAAGAGAAAATAAAAGGGGTTAGGTTTGCAATAAATCTACCAGATGAAGCTTCAGAGAGTTCAGCCGGACAAAGAAGACAGGCATTGTGGTCAGGGGGCTGGGGGGAATACAGCATTTAAACTCTTGGCTACGGTTCACATTCAAATTCTGATAAGGCCTAAGGAGTTTTCAGTTGTTTTTGCTAAAAAAAACTCTACTCGTTTCTGGTTGTGAATATAATCTGTATGTCAAGTGTGACTTAGTGAAGTACGTGTCCTTTATGAGTTATTTTGTGTTTGTCACTCATTATCAAATGAATACACTTCATAAAGGATCTGTTCCTAATACAAGGTAGGTGATCAGTATAAATATTTGCTGAATGAACCTGATTCAATACCCATGAGATAACTCCTGCATAGGGAAAGTGAGAGGCCCTGGGAGGTAGAACAATTGACCCCCAAATCACGCAGGGAACGGATTTACTTTCTAAATGCTAATTCATCCCATCTCATTTTACTCTTGGTTACTTGGTATTTTTCTGATAAAAGAAAAGAAAATGATTAAAGACTTAGTAGCATTATATTGCATCATAATTTTTACTTAAAAACACTTTCCCTCAGAAGCATAATAGCTACAGTTATGAAATTGATTATTCGCTAATGGGAGGAGTCAGATTCTTGGCCAATTTCATAACACCACGGCTTGGGAAATCAATCCAAGAATATTGTTCAATTATTTCATCATAATCCTACTTCACTTCAGTTGCAGATTTTCCCATGACAACTAATAGACTGTGCTCAGTATAGATCTTCTGTGTGATGCCCCATAGTCCAGAAAAGAGCCCAGATGTGCCGAGGTTCGGTACTTGGCTGCCATGGGGCTGCTCTATGGGCAGTTGGCATCTGTTAAGATTGTAGCTTAGAAATATTTATGGGCCATTTCGCCTCTGTCCTGTGGGGTTGCTATGTTTCACAATCACTCAGTGGGTTTATTGAAGACAGTTTTCAGGGGAAAGGATCCATGTTTTCCTTATTTAACTTCTCAACCCACGTGTCAGTGTTTCCCTTTGTCAGGAAACAAGAGTTGGTGGTCAAGGGAAGGCTCAGACCACAGAGGAATGGTGCATGCAGAAGATAGCTGAGACAAGAGGAAGTAACTTGGAGACAAAATTCCAGAACAGACACGGACCCTGGGAAGTAACAAGTGTACAGATGGTTTGACCAGGAAATATCTGTGGCAGCAAGCAGAAATGATCAGCAAGTGATAGTGGTATGTACTGGAATTAGTTGTACTTGTCCTCAAAGCATAAGGGAAAAAATTAAAAGGAAAGCTTAAGTAAAGGATTCTACTCTTCCCTACTGATTGTCTGATTTAATATATTAGTGTATTTTAAAGTTGTCAGATCTCTAGAACTCAGCTATGCATTTGTTCATTCAAATGAATGAGATAAGCATTGGTTTGGAGCAATTAGCCCATGTTTTACTTCTCTCCCAGTTTCGCTGCTCCCATAACTCCAAGAGATAAATTAATATATTGACATACAGGTCTGTCCTGGTACATACTGGTATGACAAAAGGTCAGTCCTTTATTGACCCTGGAAATGAATGTGGATTTCATTTTCAGAGTTGTAGAATGCCAAGAAGGCTGTGAGAAGCTTCTTTCTGTTACATAAATTTCATTCTGTTGAATGGAAAATGAAAAAGAGGAGGGTGGGCAGAAGTAGGGCAACTGTTTATCAGGCTGTGGCTGCAACACAGGCAAAAAGCGAGGGGGACTTGAATCGTGAGACACAACTGTGAGACACAACTGTGAGACACAACTGTGATGGTTGGCCTAGGGCCAGGCAGACACTTCAGGTAAACATCATGGGACTCTTGAAGAAACCCCAGAGCACAGAAGAATGGTACATTCAGAAGACAGCTATAGCATATGGGATGTGGGAAGGAGAAACAAATTAAGATGGTCCCTAGCCTTTGGTGTGACCTGCTTGTTACAATAGGGAAGACTAGTGGAGGGACAACTTGAGGGTCACTTGGGGAGAGACAATGTCAAGAAGGCAATCCTCTTTTGGTTGGTTTGATTTTAAGACATGCACTTATTAGACCTCCACATGGGGATGTTAAGTCGATTTAAGGGCTATCAGAAAATAGATGAAATTTAAGGCCTTCTGACTTTTTCCCATCGCCATTACAGATCATGTGCTTGGTGGAAGGGGCAGGTGAGGGGGGGGAGTAGTGATAAGGATGGAAGGAATATTTAGCAAAAACAACTAGATTGCAATTTCAGGAGGAAGAGCAGGTCAATGCAAGAATATAATTTATTATTTGATGTTTTGAACGAGGTGCCTGCAGCACATCATGAAGAGGTGTCAGGCAGGCCATTGCTTATGTGAGGTTGAAACTTATGGGAAATCAGATCTGATGATGTAGACCATAGGTTCCCAAACTTACATGGTCTACTTCCCCCTTTTCAGGGAAAAAATTATATATATATACATATATATATATATTATATATACATATATATCTCATATTCATATAATATATATTACACAGCACTTCCCCCCACCATGAAAATTACAACCATGTGTACTATAGCCTGTAATCAAGGATAAGGTGGCATCGTGGGTTATGGATGGGGCTGCCAACCACGGTCAGCAATTTCTCTGCCACCAGCCTCTCCAGGGAGACAGATGAAGCCTTTCCATTCCTGTCAAAACTTAGAATCGTGAAACCCAACAGGGGTAGGTCAACTGTGTCGTACAGAGTTTCTATGATTGGAACCAGTGCAATGGCAGTGAACTTGGCTGGGAGGTTTTGGTTTTCTGTTTTGGATCGACTTTGGCAGTCTACTTGGATCGCTCGAAGGATCCCAGAGAGTGTACTGATTATGTGTTGGTCTGCTAACAGCAGTTCAAAACCACCAGCCCATCCACGGGGAAAAAGACACAACAAGGCTTTCTACTCCCTTAAAGAGTTACAGACTCAGAAACTCACCAGGGCAGTTCTACCGTTTCCTATCTGGTTGCTATGAGTTCACATCCATGTGATGACTATATTTGGATAGTTCCAATACCTCCCGGGGCGGGGGAAGGGGAGGGGGCGGCGGAGAGGGGCAGCCAGTAAGTAGTGCCCACTTTCGGAAACTTGAGATTCTGCAGTTGAAAAACCTAGTGAAGATGAAGGCATTCCTGAAAGGGGCTGTGGCGTGAGAGCTGAGTGTAGACGAAGTCCTCCCGGAAAGGGCTGGGGCGTGAGAGCTGAGCGTAGACGAAGTCCTCCCGGAAAGGGCTGGGGCGTGAGAAGAGGACAAGGACGACATGAGAACATCCGTCCTTGTAGACTAGTGAGTCGGAGAACGTGTCAACGAAGGAAATCTGTGTTACACAAACGCTGATCAAAAGGCAACAGTTTCGTACACATTTGTTAGCGTGCCTGCCCATTCTTACCAAGGATGAAAATTTTGCCAGCCAAGCAATACAAGCGTTAAGTAACCTAAACCACTGCCGTGTTATCCATTGGAACTCGCCATCCAACTGGAGCTGTCACACTGAAGGGTTCGATGGACAAACTATTACATGATGCAGGCAGCACCACAGCCGCTGGAACGAATACACAGCATCATGGTGCCCAAAAGGACGGGCGAGGGGGGCATGCAACAGTCCTAAGAGGTAGCGCATCATCAAGAACAAATGTTATTGAAGGACAAAGCCCACTGATGGCATCAGTGAAAGACACGGTCCCAGGAAGTGACAGTTTGAAATGTTTCAACCAACTGATGCCATTCTGGAAGCACTCACTGGGCAATGCCAGGAAATGTGGTAGACAGTTACTGGTCAAAGGAAAGGACAATATAGATATTTATAGCCATTCCAAAGAAAGATGACCAAACAGGATGCAGAAATCATCAAACAGTATCACAGGCAAATAAAATGTTCCTGAAGATAATTGCAAAACAGTCACATCAGTACATCAACTACAAGATGCAAAGAATTCAAGCTGAATTCAGAAGAGGATGTAGAACAGAGGATGTCACTAAAGACATCAGGTGGATCTTAATTTAAAGTAGACAATGCCAGGAAAATATTTACTTGTGTTTCGTTGACTATTCAAAAGCACTGGACTGGGTGAACCATAACGAACGAGAACACTGGGAAGAACAGGTATTCCAGAACACTTCATTCTGCTCGTGTGGAATCTGTACATAGACCATTAAGCAGTTATTTGAGCAGAACAAAGAGATACTATAATAATTCTGATTTTTTTAAACATAGGCTTTAGTGTAACTATTTCTACATATTAGTAAACCAACCCTCTACCATGGAGTGGATTCTGACTTATAGGGTTTCCAAGGCTGTAAATCTTTATGGAAACAGAGAGTCTCCTCTTTCTCCCTCAGCTGGTAGGTTTGAGCTGCTAACCTTCACGTCAGCAGTCTAACACTAACCAGACAGTAACATCCGGGCATACTAGTAACGTGTGAGTATTTACCCAATAAAGATTAGAAATTACTTTATAGAGAAATGACACAAAACGCTTTCAACATGTAGTTTAACTGTGTTTACCCGTGCACTTCAGTGCAGTTCAATAGTTAAAGGCCTCACCTTTCTACTTGACCTTGGATGCACACCAAACATAATTGTAAAACGTCTTATCTTTCCCCCTTCCAATCTACTAGTTTATGGGGCAACCCAGCGAAACACTGGTACCTCCAGGACCAAAGTGCGTGTGAAGCCCCCTTTCCCTACATGAGCCTCTTGCTAGGAGTCAAATACAAGTGGCTGTCAGTGTTTGCATCCTGCGAGCCATCTGCCCTCTGAATCCTGCCTGAGTCACCAAATACATAGCGACGGGTCGTTTTCAAAGCACTGCGCCCGCCCGCCCGCACACACGCTGATTTGCTCTGCAGACTCACTGCCCTTAGGTGTAACTATTGACTCCGGAGGTGGAACAGATTTCCAGCCACGCCTGGATGCCTCTAGGTCATTAGAAGCAAACTTTTCAAGGAAGATAAACAGCATACCTTTGAATAATCAGACTGTGTGTGCAAGGTGGGGGAAGGTTAAGTGGCAGGGGGAAAGGGTGACTTTCTTTCTGAATTTAGCAGCTTTGCTTCCTATTAGGAAAGTTTGCCATTGAAACGAGGTAGAAATCCTACGAGGCTCGCTCTCTGCGCCTGCTTCCTGCTGTATTCAATTAGCCTTCTCCATGTCGCCAGAAGGGAGGCCCCACTACCAGAGCAATGGCAGGGCTTTGTACAACACTAGAGGGCAAACAAAGGGGGTTTCCATCTTGCAAACCTGGCATGAAAAACAATGTGGTGGGAGGATGGGGGTGGGGGGTGGCCTTGAGCGAAGGACAGACCAAAGTCTGATTGCAATTTTATATTGTTATGACTGGGGTGATGCGCACTGCCCTTCGGATGGAGTTGTCAGAAATGCGCTCGCTTTCGATCATTCTTAAGGGGGACACATGATAAGCAAAAGTAAAAATACAACTCTGAAATGCCCAAGGGTTGGCTTTGCTGGGACTGCACGTTTGTGGGAGCAGGGAGTATGCACATGCTTCGCAGCCCTGAGCCTCCTGGGCCTCGTCTGCCAGTGAGAGTGTGTGTGTGTGTGTGTGTGTGTGTGTGTGTGT
>NW_022111368.1:6806373-6812188 GCF_000313985.2 Echinops telfairi
GGAAGGCCAGGAGTTACATGTTTTCAGTTTTTGTTTTTGTTTTGATTCCAATGGACCGGAAGGGAGGACGTTTCCTGAGTTTGCTTTCAGAGCAGTAAACAAAACATTGGCTGCCTGCCACGGAGGAGGACACTGAAATCAAGTGGAAGATCCTCGAAATCTCAGCAACGTGGCTGCTGAAACCTCTTCGGGGTTCTGTAGGAGGTCCCAGGGAACTGGTGGCTGGGGGTGGTGGGTGCATAGTCCGAGATATTCTGAATATCCAGCCTGAGAGGCTCTGGGCCGTTCTCCCAGAATTGCCCACAGCAATCATCATTGCTGACATTCTTAATGGCAGGAAGCATCACCACACTGATCTGCACTTGTTTGCGGCTAAATATCTGGGAGCTTGATCCTAGAGAGGTCTTATCTCGACTGTAAAGGCTACTGGGCTTTCTTGTTGGTAGGGCTGTAAAGGCTACTGGGCTTTCTTGTTGGTAGGGCATTGAGTTCAGTCCTTGGCGCAGGCTTCCTTCCCCTCTTAGGTTACAATGTATACGAGAGGTATATCTAACCTGACTAAACAGTTTGCCATAAACATTGTTGCTAGTTGTTGTCAAGGTGCCTAAGGCTCTTAGCATCCTCAGGCACAACAGATGACCCCTGCACCTCCATCCAGTGCCTGATCCGTTGCAGAAAGGATCACTTGGCTAATACAGTTTTCACTGTCTGATACTGGGAAATAGATCCCCACGCCTTGCTTTCTAGTCCATCTTAGTCTGGAAGCTCTACTGAAATCTGTTCTGCATCTTAACAAGTTGCCAACCACTGCTGATCCAAGGGTAATGGCCAGACGTGAGGTCCATTGTCCAGGAATCCAACAAACCCCTCTTGTACAGAAGGTGAGAATTTTTACCACTGATGGACAATGTTCCCTTGCGAAGACAGGCACCCAGTTACTGCTCTTCCAATGCCTTTATAAGGTAACTGGGCTTTGCTGCTGTTTCAGGGGAACGAGCAGGAGGAAATCTGGTCCCCACCGACCACACAGCTCTAAACCCAAAATCTCTTCTTACAAACTCATTGTCAACCCAGCTGTATTACTGCATTCCTTGGCTTTGCTTATGATTGCTGGATGCTTACGTGATGAATCATATAAAAACACAGGCTGAGAGGTTGATTTTTCAAGCCTTATCCTTGATTCTGAGGACATGCCAATCCCTCTCCTCAGCAAGCCTAGTGTATGAATGTGCATTGTCATGCAAGGACAGAGATAACCCAGCATGTGTGTTTTCCTGGTCATTTGGACAGTGTGGGCAGTTCTTACAGCTGTCAGAGATGGTAACAACCAAGATGGCATCATCTCCATTAACAAATTGCCATCTTGCTAGGTGATGAAAATATTCAGCATGGTACCTTTACATGACAGTGTGGTCGCATTACAAAATTAAACACCTGAAATGCGGCGCAGAGGATACATCAGCACTGAGATCTCCTTAGCCAGGGTCCCAGATTCTTTTTGCTGTGGATGTCATGGAAAGCTTTCTGGCCGATGAGACAGTGATTAGCTAACACCCGTGTTATCCTGCAGCACCAGAAATTACCATGATCAAGGCAGAGAAAGAGGCACCAGGGGGATTCGGAGATGAGCGTATCAGGCCCACCCCCCTGCGCCACGACCATGCTTGTTGATACCCTAAAAACCTCCACTCCTACAAATTACCCTTTAACGTGTCAATATGAAGAACATCAGTTGCACTGTCAGCTGTAGCTTCCGAGGCAGTTTGGGGTCACTAAGGACACCAAGTGCTTTGTTGACACAGCAGAGCCCAGGCAGCCCCACCAACAGAAATCAGGGTGCAACTCACGTGGGTGCTGCCTAGTTCTTCACTTACGCCACTGCTGGGCAAACCCCTGTCACCCCCATTGCCGGAAGACAGATGGCCTATCCTTTACCCTGACCTTGCTCATGGAATAAATCTGCACCTCAGAGAAAACCCCACGAATAAACAAGCAAACAAACCTTCAAAGTCTGCAGAACTTTCTGTTGGTTCTTTTGTTTGAGACGATCCCCTCTCCCTCTTCTGGCCCTTCTCTGTATAAGATGGTAAGTGACAGCTCATAATAATTGCATCTAAGTGGCAACACCTGCCACATTATTTTTTATCACTGGTTTTCCTGCAGACATAGGAAATGTAAATATTGAACTGTAAGAAGCAGAATAACAGTGTAGGATCTGAATTTAAGATCTCCTCACCTCCGCACCTCCCCCAAAGGTCGACCCTGCTTCTGCTCCCAAGATCCTTGCAGTTGTTGGTCATCAGAGCCTAGGTGCTTTTCCTCTGGTCATCCACGGAGCTGCCCTCATCAGGCTCTGGTCAAGTATTACCTGCGCAGAGAGCCCTTCCCTGACCGCCTCTGTATAAACCAGTGCTCTCCACCCAGCCCTGCTCCAGCCCTCTCTAATCTCATTCCCCGTCTTGAATGTCTCCAGCCATGTTTTTATGCACTTGTCTAATCCCTGCCTGCCTCCCACCTTTAAAAGGGAGTTTCTCCAAAGCTGTCCCTTAAATTGTTTTGACCACCGTATCTCTAACACTTCGAAAACACCAGGTGCAGAGATATGGAATAGACATCACTGAAGGAGTGAGTGATGGAAGAATAAAAGGTTCTCCTGGATGCGCATTGCAAATACAGAAGCATACGCTACGATGTGCCTGGTAGCTTGCCAGGAGGGAACCCTGCACAGTCGGACAGGCTACATTCAGGTTTTCCAGTTCTTCTTGGTGGAAAAGGCCGCATGAATTCCCTTCCAGTCGCAGGGATTCTGGTAATGATTCTCTGCTAAGCCAAGCCCCCTGTTCCTTCAGGGAGGTGAGTGAGGAGCCAGAACGGGGAATGTCTCACAAGAATTAAGGTTCACAAGGACTGTTAACAATTCTAAATGGGTACACTTCTTCCTGAGAAAGGCCAAGTGATCTTTTAACATGTGATTACAAAATCTTACAGAGAGTTATTAACATGCATACTTCTTATTCAGTATTGCGTAAGTCAGAGAAATCACGTCGTCCAGCTAAACAATTGCTCCACTCTGTTCAATGCTTTTAAACTCATTCATCAGTACTTTGCTTTGGGGCTACTGCTCAATTCAGTCCAGAATCACGCTAATTTAAAATTCCTGAAAGACAAGAGCTGATAAGAGGTATGTTGCTAAGTCAAATGTCATCAAGCCAGTTGTTGCTTAAAGTCAAATGTAAACATTTGATGTTTCAGAGGTAATTTCTGTTTGCTAACCACTGCTGTCTTCATCATCCGTAGATTCAGAACCTAATGGCATTTCGAGGTGGAATGCACCAGAAGAAGTTTATTTCTCATTTTCCCTTGTTTGGATCATGTGTCTAAAGTTCAGCCTGTCGGTGGAAGACTTGTGTGGCAGTCACTAATTATGTCCACTAGACACTTCCGTCTAGGGGAGGAGTCTCACCTGTCAATCAAGCCTCAGCCTGATGACAACCTGGATGTCATAGGCCTTTTATCCCAGAGCAAGGAGAATGAAGACCTCTCTTTCTCTGCCCCTCCACCTTCCTGCCTGCCTTGAAGGGCAGCCTCAGGAGGGCCACAGCTCTCTGACCCTGCTGGCTGTGGCCGCCCTGCCACATTTCCACCGACCGTGGATTCAGGTCACTCTGCACGCACTGGGCTGTGGTCCCCCTGCTTCACTTCTCTGTGTCACTCGCCTCCAGCTACATGAGTCTGAAGAGGGTGCTGGCTGGCATTTAAGGACTTGAGTTGGATTCCTTCTTGCTATATAATTAGTTCTGGGTGTCAAGCTGTTTTGTCCATATATGAGTGGCACTGGCTTTGTCTCCCTAGACAACCCATGCTAACAAAGTTCGGTTAGTAAGTAACTGACTTGGACAGGAGAGAGACTCCTTTTTGATTTCCCCCCACGCATCTTTCTTGTTAGCAAAGCACTGATGACGATTGCTCCCACAGCCATGGGAACCCCAGAGGTGATCTGGAAGAGAGATGTGCACTGGGGGTGGAAAAGGATGGTTTCCAAGAGATGTCACGAACCCTAATCTTGAAATACTCACTGTTAGCTTAATTTTACCTGAGAGATAAACCCTGACATGTGGAAGTCGTGGTTGTTTAGGTGTTTCTGTTGCCTGAATCTAACGGCAATCACTGTGTATTGGTAACCCTTATCTATAGCATTTCCTGGAGCCATGTAGCGTAGTGGTGACGTGTTGGGCTGCTATTGGCACAGTCGGCAGTTTGAAGCCACCAGCCAGCTCTGCGGGAGATAGCTGGAGATTTCTAACCACCGTCAGGAGGTCCCTCTCACGGCCATCCAGTCAATGCTGACTCCAGTAAACCCTTCGGGTTTCTCAGACTGGAGCTGTCACAGAGTTATCATCTCAGAAATTCACAGGGCAGTTCTACCCCGTCCTACAGGGTTAGGAGGTGGCATTGACTCGATGGCAGTGAGTGACTGAGTTCATATATAGCATGCGGAACTCAGTGTTACCCTGAGAAGAACGCTGGCAATGCAAAGTGACGTGCTTGGTTGTTGGCCAGAAGGTTGCTAGTGGCTTTTCAGGAGAAGGTGGTCTGGCCATTTGCTCTTGAGAAGCTCTGTCCCTAGGAGACCCCAGAGAGCAATTCTACGATGGTAAGAGGGTCGTGTGCGGTGGGATCAAGTCGAAAGCACACAATACTATTACAATGAAGAGAAGATCATTCCCTTCCCTGAGTGATGTTCAACAGTGACAGGGCTAGTTAACAAGGCAAACAAGGCAAGAACACAGTGTCAGTCACACAAAGCAAATCCCTTGAACTGCATATAAGAAAAACATATCCATTCCAAAATTCCAACAAATATTTATTGAATGTCTACCCTGAGCCAGGGGGAATCCCGGGTGATGCAAGAAGTGAAGCCCTCAACTCTTTGCTGAAGGTCAATGGTTCCCATGCTCTGAGGGACCTTGGAACAAAGGCCTGGTGATTCACTTCCAAAGCTTCACTCTTTTTAAAACCCTGTGAATGTGTTCAACTCCACACACGTGCATTTGGGATGTGCAGGAACTGACTTGACAACACCTAGCAGCACGTGTCAGGAGCCCTGGGGAGGGGGGCGGACAGCTCACACTTGATTGCTGAGGTCCAAGTGTACGCAGAGGCACCTTGGAGAAAAGGTCAAGCAGGTTGCCTCCAAAAATCTGTCATCGGAAGCCAAGTGGAGCAGCGTTCTGCTCTGCTCCCAGTGACTTCACTCAAAGTCAGAGTTGAATCAAGGGCCGGTGGCCGCCAGGTGGGCTCATTGATGGTGTTAATTCTGTCAAAAACTGTCGTAGCCAGAGGAGGATTTACAAGGCTGTACATCTCTCCAGAACCAGACTGTCACACCTTTCTCCTGAGGACTGACTAGGGGGTTCAAATCACCCACCTTTCAGTTGACAGAGGAGCGCTTTAACCACGGCACCATCAGGGCTCCTCTTAGGACGTAGAGTGAGTGCTTTGAATTCTGACTCCTCATGTATTAGCTGTATGACTGGTGACCAGGTGTGTAATCTCCCTGGACATCTGTTTTCTCAGTAATATTTAGCCAAAAAGGGGGTCGTGAATGTGCGAGAGCGTATCTAAATGTCTTAACACAGTTGCCAAACAGTGTTGGTAGCACAGTTTGGGTAATTATTCAACAGACAAGTTAATCTCTTCAGTTAAGGAGCTTCCAGAAACATGCCTCAGCCAATAACATAGTCAAACGTCCAAGTTGTGCTACCGAATGGTGATCATTCGGGAATGTTTGGGAATCCAGATAAGTAAACAACTA
>NW_022111368.1:6812607-6857106 GCF_000313985.2 Echinops telfairi
TTAATTGTTTATTTTATTACAAAGTATTGGCATTTGCAATTTTGCAGAAAAAAATAATGGTACTAAAATATAAATGCTTGTGTGGCAAGATTGAGAAATGATGCATACACAAAAGTAAGTTCTATTTTCCTTTAAAGCAGTCAGTCAGAAAGCTTTTTTTCCCTTCATCAAAACCATCCTGCCTCGTTAGCATTCATTAGCTGTGGCTCCCATGATCATGTAGCAGGTGGGGGTGGGGGAGGGCTGGCAGGGAAGAGGCCATACCCGCAGTCATGCACTAGTATTCGGTTACTGCAATGTTGATTTCTCCTATTCTAGGAGTAAGTTCCCCATCCTGAGGAAGTGGCCAAAGCCCCACAGTTTGATGCGGCTTAAAGGCAAGAGAGCGATCACTGGCAAGGTCGCTGAGGGCCGATTGTCAGTTAACGCCTTGAATTCTGGTGCACCACTCGCCATCGAATGCGAAGTTTGGCAAATTATGCACAATTCCCAGGACTCCCAAAATCGTGCACTTGCACGTGGAACAGGTACCATGACCTCTAAGTGGAAAACGTAAGCATCAGTGGGCAGTTGGCCATGCTTCTTTCTCACTGCTGCAGTGGTCACGGAAGCAAATGCCAGTGCCACCCGCAGCCGGGGTCTCTGATGACTGCAACAAGCTAAGTCGCCCTGGTGCCTCCCCCTTGGCCAACGTGCACTGCGCATGTTGTTGTGAGTAAGAAATACACTTCAGTTGTGTGAAGGGTCTGAGAAGAAGGGGTTGTTGGTCACTGTAGGGTTACTGATCCTATCCTGCCTAAGAGCACAGGACTCGACTTGTCTTATTGACTGGGTACACATTTCTAGACAAAGAAGGTGAGTTCCTACTTTGCGGACAGGACGTTTTGTGACCTGGGAAGTAAAATGCGTGACAAGTTCAGTATAACTGTTAGCCACAGTAGGGCCCATGAGATAGAGAGGGAGAAATGGAGACCCGCTATGTAGATAGGGGTCAGACTTTATAGAGCGTCTTTGGACAGGCAGAGGGTTTAGACTTGATCTTGTGGTAGGAATTAAGTGGCAATGTGATGCAATCATATGTTTTGGGTTTCTTTTCCCATGACGGTGGCACTGAAAAATGTGTTGGGGGGAAATTAAAGTGAGGGGGAAAGGCTATTCAGGGAGGCTGGCACAGACATATTGACCATACTTCAGGGAAGAGGTGTCGACGGCCTTCCTCCTACAAAGTAGTGACCATGTGAGTAAGTTAGTTTAGTGTGCCAACCCGGCTGATAAACACATGTGGGTTTAATTGAAGGGCAGAGGGATAAATGGCTCGGTGAGCCTCGCCTTTCGAGTTCTCAGGTCTCTTGCTTTTTGATGGTCAGACCAGGGTGCAAAAGCCTTAGCAGTTTCCTGCTTCAGCTTACAAGGCTGACTTCCTGCAAGACATCCCCAAGGAGAAGTCACATGGACTTACCCCGATGCAGCCCTGGGTGCTGGAGCAGCTGTGTGGAGACCCCTGCCAGCACTGAGATGCTTACACATTCCCTGATTCAGCTTTCCTCCTGCAGTCGGCATCATTGCGTGTGTTTTGTCAGATGGAGGAGGACTTTGTGGACTGGTGTTGACATATGGGTTAATGTTAGACTTGTGGGTTTGAGCAGCACTGGGTTGGGATGTTTTCTTGATGTGCACTTAACCTTTATATAAAACTCTCTTGTATACATGAGTTTCTGCGGATTTGTTTCTCTAAAGTACCCAGACCAACACGCCATGGGAATAAAGGAGCGTGGTAAGAGTCAAGAGACAGACACCTGGCAAAGGAGCACCAGCTCATTTCATTGGGAGTCTAAGTCAGGGACCTGACATTTAAAATAATTAAAACGTGGCACAGTAAGACTATTGGCCAAAGCAGCATGGTGGTTCAGGGAAACAGAGAAATAATGTTGTGATTCCCCAGTCATGCTAACATGAGGAAGTCTTCACTATTCCTAGACTTGATGGGTAAAGAAAAATAGTAACTACTGAACCCCCGAACCTTCCAAGAGTGGACTGTCCAACAGACGGTGCTCTTTATGATGCAGCCATGCAGCCTAATGATAGCGTCCCAGAATGGATGAGCTGGAGAGGCAGTGGGGGCGGGGGGTGGGGGTGGGGAGTGGGGGAAGGGCACTTAAGCTTCTCTTTCTTCCATGACTTGTCAGTGCCTTTCAGTAGTTGAACCCAATGGGAAGTCAGATAATAAGGAAAAGGATAATGTCATTGATATTGGACAACCTTCTGGGGTGAAAAGACGTGGTGAAGTACAGAAAGTGGATCTTGAGAGGGCAAATACAAGACATCTGGAACAATTTTCCATCAAATGGATGAACGGGCTTGACAATTCATGTCAACGTTAATCTCAATTTTGATCTTGAAGGAATGGCTGAAGAGTGAAGTTGCTAGCACCATATGAAAAAACATAAAGAACAGATATTTTTGCGGAAAGAGGAGAAACTAAGGAGAGTATGAACTAGGTGAGGCTTGTGAGTGTCCTTGCAGAATGTTCACTGCATCACTGACAAGGGAGGACTTCCGCCGGGAGGCTGGGTTGTATAAAGGTGTAGATGTAGCACTTTCGTTGGTGTATTGATAGAGCTGAATCCGGGAGGATGCATGTCCTCCTCTAGAGAGAAAGGGATCACGAGAGATTAGAGAAAGCTGAAAATGGACATTTAGAAGACACGGAATGTGACCCACAGCTGGTATCTTTTGACTTAAGCCTAAACCTTGACTCCCCAAACCTGATACTATTACTTATCAATAAAGGAACATTTCTTGAGCCACTTCAATCCTTACCTGGGAGAAGATAAAATCAGAGTTTTTGTATGCGCCATTGTTTAGAGGACAACCAAGAATGCTACTGCCACAGTGATTCTGCACAGACACACGTCCCACCTCACCCACCCCCAACCCCAACTAAGTCCTTCTTAGTCCAGCTTAATAAGGCAATTCTGATGAAAGCTGTCTATGATGGATTATGCTTCTGGTATTTCAAATGATGGTGGCATAGCTAACAGCCTCGCCACAACATGCCAACCACCACAGTAGAACACCCTGAGAGACAGTAAGAGATAAAAGGAGAGAGATGTGGGCAGAGAGAGGAGACATGAATACGAGAAAGGAGTCAGGAGTATAGCTCGATATTTGGATCCCAGAACCCTGTGTTAAGAACCTCCTAGACCCAGGAGACAAAGCGAGAGAGCACTATAATGGAGAGGACAAGAGGCAGTGAGAAGGTGTGGCCAGAAATGACCATCACTGCTGCAGCAGGAGACAGTGCAGTGGACTTCCTACCCCACAGAGCAGTAAGAACCTCTGGGCGCCTTCATGCAGAGGTCATCGTACCAAGGATGAAAAGAGAAAGCAAAAAGGAACCGATGTCAGAAGAGACTCTGAAACTTGCCCTTCAATGTAGTCAAGTGAATAGAAGAAGTGATTAGTTTTAAATGATGAACTGGAGATTCCCAAGGGCTGCTTAAGACATGTAAAAGACGTCAAATTAGAAAGTCCAAAGAGCAGACTGCTGCTGTGGGTTTCTGAGACTGCAACTCTGTAAGGGAGTAGAAAGCCATGGGTTTCTCTGGGGGAGCGACGGGGGAGCTCAAGTGGCTGACCTTGTGCTTGGCAGCCCAGGCTTAATCACGGCATCAACAGGGCTCCCTGTTAAAGGAAGGCTTATTAATAACCCGCAATATGCAGATGCCCCAACTCTGCTGAAAGCGAACAGGAAATGAAGCACTTACTGATGAAGATCAAAGACTGCAAGCTTCAGTATGGATTTCATCTCAAAGGGAAGAAAAATCCTTGCAACTGGACCAATAAGCAGCATCCTGATCAATATTGAAGTTGTCAAGAATTGCATTTTACTTGGATCCATAATCAATGCCCATGAATGCAGAAGAAAAGAATCAAGTGAAAAAAGGGAACTCAGAGCAACACCTTAAGCCAACATCTCCAACCCACAGGAAAAGGACATCGAATAACCCTAGTCACCTGAAGAAAAAAATAATAATAAACGATAGGAGCCTTGGAGTGGTGTGGTTACATGTGGGCTCTTATCCGAATGGTAGATAGTTCGAAACCACAAGAAGCTTCAGCAGAGGAAGCAAGAGTGGGCTTTGACCTCCCGTAAACAGTGGCAGGCTCAGAAACCCGCAGGGGCATTGCCGAGGCAGCATTGTTGACTCAGTGGCAATGAGTTTGGATTTGGGGTTTGGTGTGCAAAACTAAATGAAACAGAAAAATAATAGACAGAACCGATAACACTAGAAATAGATTCTTTGAAATGAAACCAAACGGGCAATCCACATGCAAACTTCATGAAAGAAAGACTCAATTAAAACAGGAACTGAAACGGGTGACATTCCATAGAGCGAACTGAAATAAAGTGGGTAAGAGCAGAAAACTGTGAAGAAGGGTTGGCTAACCATTTTGAAAACCTAAAAGAACAACTTTGCAGGAACACACTACCCGCCTAAACGAACACAGACTACAGTAGAGGTCTGAGCTGAACACAGACTAGAAGAACATTTAACAGGCCACAAACATGTTTTTAACTCCCATTCAAACCTGTTCTGGCTCAGGCAATTTCACTTGTGAATTCTATGAAGAATCCCGAGAAGAGCTGACACAAACGCTACTCAAACTATTCCAGACGAATGGAAAAGACCGGAACAGTCCTGAATTCATTTTATGCAGTGAGCATGACCTTAATACCAAAGCAAAACAGAGGCATCGTGAAAAAGAAAGTTACCGCCCGACAGTCCCCAGGACCATAGATACACAAATTTTCAACACAATCTCAGCCAATGTAATTGAACAGCAAGCCTCTCAAAAACAAAGAAAGAAACAAAACAACCATGTTGGATGCATACTAGGAATGCAAGGATAACTCAACAGCAGTAAAAACAGTCAACATAATTCACTACCAGGTAAATATAACAAAGGAAAAGAATCACATGATCATATCATTGATGCAGAAAAGACATCTGAAAAAATCTAGCATTCCATCCTGATGAAAAGCACACAATAAAATAGGAATAGGAATGTATGGCATATTTGCAAACCCAAGGATGACATTTGCTTACATGTGGAAACCCCAATGACTCAGCAAGAAAGTTACTGCAATTCATTGGAAGATTTAGCCCCGTGGCAATATTCAATATCAACACACTAAACTCAGTGGGATTCCATTACACTAGCAGAGAGCGCTGAAAGAGAAATCAGACAAAGCATTTACAAAATCCACCCAAATGAGAAATTCTTTAGGAATCAATATAATCAGAGATACAAAAGATCTATACAAAGAAAACCACAAGAAACTCAGTGAAACCTATATAAATGGAAGAAAATGCATACTCATGGATAAGAAGGCCTAACATTGTGAAAATATTAATACTAGCCAAAGCAATCTACGCATATGTGTTAGACAGGGTTCTCTAGAGAGATAAAACCAAATTCCTGATAATATAATATATTTATTTATAAAGATAATTAATATATAACGAGAAATGAAATGTTAAATCATAAAGATAATTAGATATATAACGAGAAATGAAATGTTAAATCATATACACATAAATATACAATACAAGAAATAAACAGTTAAATTAGAAGCACTATAAATGGCTTAGTGCAACTCACGTCCGTGAGAGAAAGTTGAGAGACTAGCAGTCCTTCAAGTCTCTATCTGATGCCAGATCTTCCTCTATTTGTAGAGAGAGCTAGGTTATGTCAGCACAGCAGCCAATCACAAGGCAGGTCACCAATCACCAGTCCCCAGCTCCAGAGAAGTCTTAAAGGGACCTCAACTTACAGCAACACAGTCCACAGGCTAGGCATCCCACAGGCTGTGTAGCCTTTAAATTGAAGTACAGAACAAGCAAGGCAGCCGCACACTGGTCCGATAATCACAGAGCGAGAGACAAGAAAGGCAAGGCTCACCAAGCCATCCATCTCTCGGCCCCTCAGTCAATCCCACCTGCGTTTATCAGCCAGGCTGGCACAATAAACTGTCTCAACATATAATGCAATTTCAATCCAGATTCCAGTGTTATTCTTCAAACCAGCGGTTCTCAACCTGTGGGTTGTGACCCCTTTAGTGGGTCAAACGACCCTTTCACAGGGGTTACCTGATTAATAACAGTAGCAAAATGACAGCCATGAAGTAGCAACGAAAATAATTTTATGGTTGGGGGATTCACCACAACATGAGGATCTGTATTAAAGGGTTGCAGCATTAGGAATGTGGAAAAAATGAATCCACAACTTTATATGGGAAGGAAAGACACCAGATAAGTCAAGCACTACTAAAATAGAAGAACAGAGTACAAGAGCTGACATTTTCCAACATTAAAACCTACTCTACAGCTACAAACAGACCGGTATGGTCTGGTACAACAAACAGACAAAATTGCCTGGTACCAGTAGAACTCAATGGAATGGTGATCTAAAAGATTGTGGAAATTATCCAATAACATCTTTAAAATATCACACAAGAGTAAAATTTTGTTGAAGATCATTCAGTGACAGTTAAAGTAGTACATTGACAGGGAGCTGCCAGAAATTCACGCCGGATTCAGAAGAAGATGTGACCCAAGGGATATCATTGCTGACATCAGATGAATCTTGGCTGATAGCACGGCAGAAATACACAATAGTCCTTGTTCCTTGAGGCTTCCTAACCCCCTCCACCATTCCCCCACACTATCAAGACACCAGTCCTGCCTTTCACTTCGGGCTCCTTCAACATGAATTATAAAGCTAGACTCTTGTCAGGGTTTTAGTTCAAATAGGTCCACCAATGTACCTTCTGTCTGCCAGTGGTGGCTTGTGTGTTGCAATGATGCTGAACAGGTGTCAGTAGAGCTTCTTGATTCAGGTGACTAGGAAAAAACCCTGGAAATCTATGTTTGAGAAATCAAAACCATCAGTGAAAACCATCTGGAGTACAAAATTCTAATCTGCAACTGCTAAGGAGGGTGCAGAATTTGTTGCAGACTGGGTTACCCTGAGCCTGGGACTCATTTGATGGTAGCTCGCAACAGTAGACCGTGGTCAGGATGGATCTCAGATCCTGATCTTTTCTTGGACATTCTTGGAATAGCACATACTATTTTAGAATACATGTTAACCACTAAGTAAACGAAATCATTCTATAATCCTTAGAGATTCTGTGCCCTGCACGATCCCCATGGTGCTGTTCCCAGGGGCATTTATTTTCTTAAGTGCAATGCCAAGCAGTTCTACTTTTATAATCCTCAGAGATGCCAGGACAACACACAGGGCCAGGATGTATAGCCCTTCAAGCTGCTCCTTGCTCAACTCCGGGAGTGCTACTCTCACAAGCAACAAAGTCAATGTTTCTCAGTACCAAGCTCTGAGTAGGACGACCCTGGCAGCGAGGGTTTGTTGTGTGTGTAAGAACTCGCTAACTCTTCTCCCATTACGTCAAAGAGAAACAGCTGCAATGTCTTACTCATGAAGGCTTCCAGTAAATGAGACCGTGATTCTTTCATAGTCGGTGCTGGTATTTAACAACCTTTATTATTAATCCTTCATTATGATTAAATTGATTCACTCATAGTCGGTGTTGGTATGGACAACCTTTATTATTAATCCTATGGAAAGGGATTATTTAGCATTGTATTTTGTCCTTTCCCTAGTGATACTGTCCTTAGAAAAGGTCAGCTGACCCATATGCTTCTAAGAATAGCTTCTAGTGCCATTGGAGATGATATTAAATTACACCTGAGATTTCTCTTTTCTAGCTTCTGTAGTTCGAGCTAGTCGTGTATTTTCAAAGGTCCAGTTTTCCAATCATTCACAAAACAGCTTCCAATACTGAACCAAATTCAATACCAAAAACACGTGTGAAGAACATAGTGGTTGAATTATTTGCAGGGGCTTGAAAATAAACGATTATGTTTATGATCATGATAAACTGATCGTTTTCTCCTACCTGTTATTGTTACCGGTTATCATAAAGCCCAGTCTAACTCACGGGGATCCTGCATGTGCGGAAACAGAATTGCTGCACAGGGTTTCAAGGCTGGACCCGATCTAAAGCAGATTTCATACCAGGCCTATCTTCTAGGCATATTTGAACCACTAGCCTTTCATCACACTGGAGCCATCCAGTATCTGTTTAGTTGTGGTTGTTAGGGGTCTTTGAGTCCGTTCCTACCGACTGATAGCAGCCGGCCTGAGATAGAACAGAATCAAACACTGCCCAGCCCTCCCCCACCCTCTTGACCACTGCTGTGTTTGCGCCCACTGTTGCAGCCCCTGTATCCATCCATCTTCCTCGAGGTCCCCCTGATTTTCACAGAGGTCCACCTTAGCAAGTGTGGTGTTCTCTTCCAGAGACTTGTCGGAAAACGGAACCAAACATGACGGCATACCCAAGATACATGAGATGAGCTCTCACCAGTCTCCTCTGTACTTTTCCTTGACAGACTTGTTGTTCTGCTGGCCACCCATGGTGCTCTGGATATTCTTTGCCAACACCGTAATTCAAATGAATCGAGCCGATCTGTTGCCTGTTATGAATCCTATGTTTAAAAAGCACTGTCAGTGTGGTCAATGTCCACCCATGTAAGGAGATAGTGCATTTATGGTAAAATTGTATCCAGATGGGTATTGGTCGCATTTTCATTCTATGCTGCTGTTAGCAGTCGCTGTTGACTGCCAACTGATTAGACACCATCCCTTCTTAGTCCTTGTTACTAGCACTTAGCTTTTGTTCAGCTATCTGACAGCCAGGTGCTTCATGGAACACTACATCCCTCAGAGTGTTAATCATCCATCATATTTCTAAGTGCTTACTGTACGAGCGAGCATGTGACTCAGTCGCGCGAGGCAATAGGGTGGTGGTTCTGGGATCCTTTGCATCACTCAAAAACAAAAAAAAAGTCCCAAAGAAAGAGGGACTGACTTCATTGGTGACGATTGTGGGAGAATATGCTGCTTGGCATAGCTGCAGCCATCTAATAACATGAGGGGACAAGTCTGAGAGATATGGGCTCCTGGGGAAAGCTTAGCAGGAAGATAAAATCCAGGGCCTTGGCTGATGTCATTTAACAGCTAAATTAACCCACTCCTGAACTTCTCTTTATACCAGGTAATAAATTCCTTGACTGTTAGTGGCTTTCAGAGCCTCAGAGCAACAGCTTGAGACCCTCACTGGAGACCTTGTGAGAAATACAAATTCTCAGGCCTGACCCTAGACCAACTGAAGAAAAGAGCTTATGATGGGTAGGGGCCAGTAATCTATTGTAACAAGCACCGCAGAGGATTTGATGCACCTGCAAGTTTGAGAACCACTGGTTTAATTCATTGAATTTGGTTTTCTATTACTTGCAGTGAAATGCATTCTAATGAATTCAGCTACCTTATTGCACTTTAGGTAGCTTTTCTGGGGGAAATCTATCAATCAATATGATGTTTTATGACAATCCCATCCAATAATTAGCAATGTCATAGACAGAAAGCTCCAAAGAGAGGAACACATTTTGCATTTTATACATTCACTATTGAGAGTTGGCAAACACCCAGAAAGACTGGAAAATAATCCAGTAGGTTTCTCATGCTATAGGGATATACAGTGAACCCTCGTTTATCGCGGTTAATCGGTTCTAGACCCTACCGTGATAAATGAAATTCCGCGAAGTAGGATTCCTTATTTGTAAATCAAATATTTTCATAGTTAGAGCATAGAGGACATGAAAAAACACCCTTTAGTCACCATTACACTCGTATTACCCAATTTATTAAATGAAAAAGGGAAAATACAGTAAAACATTTTGCACAATTATCATTTATTATTTATTATATTATTTATGGCATCAAGCGTGTACAGTATGAGCCAATCAGTGGCAGTAATGACAGAGCATGCGCTGTTACGCAAAAACCGCGATAGAGTGAAGCCGCGGAAGTCGAAGCGCGAAGTGGCGAGGGTTCACTGTATATCTTTTTAATTAGAGCTTTTAAAGATGATTCTCATCTCAGGCAATCTAGGATTCATTCAGCTTGTCATCCACCAGCTTGTGGTCTTCCTGCCTGATCCTCCTGCTTCATCAGTTCCTACAGCTACAGGAGTCAGGGGAAGCCTCCAGCTTATACTCAGAAACTTGAAGCAGACTGGACTTTCCAACTGTCTAAGCCATTCCTTGATAAACATTTCTTTCTATATACATAAAGAATGGATGCGTTTGAACTATGGTGCTGGTGCAGAATATTAAACGTATCACGGACTGCCAAAATAACAAATCGGTCTCAGAAGTATGGCCAAAATGCTCCTTAGGGGTAAGGATGGCGAGACTTTGTCTCACATACTTTCGACGACATGTTATCTGGAGAGATCATTCCCTGGAGAAGGGCATCATGCTTGGTCAACAGAGGAAGAGCCTGGATAAGATGTGCTGGCACAGCGGCTGCAACCATGAGCTTGAACTTAAATAATTGTGATGACGGTGCAGGAAAGAATGGTGCTTTGCTCTGTTTTACCTAGGGTCACGATGAGTCAAAACGGATTCGATGGCTCCGAGTAGCAGCGTACACATACACTCAGCACTGGATTAACTCCTCTCCGGACCCCAGCCTAACACAATCTCATAGAGCTGATTATTGGGAGGAGCATATCTTCCCATTGTTTGCTCCCTTTGACCACATATTATTTGGAAGAAAGCCTCAGAGAGCGAGTTCAGCTTCAGCTTAGGTTTGCGTCAGAATTCCTTTTCTTTCTGACCAGCAAATTTGCTCCACCCCCACTCCCCTTTTCTTGGTACTGATTACCAACCACTGTCTCGTTCTTCTGATCTCAGGCTAGAAGAGGTTGTGGTTCACGTGTGCCATTCGTCCATTAGACTAATTGCTTCTTGGAGCCTTTGGTTTTCTTTATTCTCCTTCGCTACAGGAAGAGACCAATTCTTGTGTGTAGATGGTCCCTCACAGGCTTTCAAGACCCCAGATAATATTCACCAGATCAGGAGACAGAGCATTATTTTAGAAATCGTTTTGCCAATTAAGCTAGATGTCCCCCTAGGCTATACTTTTTAGTCTTCCTGTTCAGTGGTTCAGGCCAATGTCTAAGTAGTTTCTATAACTGTGCCTCCTATATGCGCTGCTACGTATGAATTCACGTGTCTATAGAAATGGCCAGCACTGTGCCCGCGTGTTTGTGTGTACTCCCATACAACCTCTCTCATCAATTGAGTATACCTATCCACCTATGTATTTACTCAAAAAATGATTGTTGGTTATCACTGCTATTGCAGGTCTGCGTTGTTACCGCATTTATCAAATTTTTCCTGTATCCTCGCCTACCTCTCAATGTCTTCCTGTGCCTTGGTCTCATTGTGTTGGTCTCCGCCCCACCCCCCTCCCCAGTTCCCTTTTTTTCATTATAATTAAATTTGTGTACTATCTAGTTGATTTTTTTCCTTCCTCCCTGTCCAATTCTTGGTTACCATGATTTTTTATTTCCAGTAAAAAATGTGTTCTTGGCTTCTTATAATAGTGGTCTTGCATAGTTTTGTTCTTTTGTGACTGATTTACTTCATTCAGCATCTTAACAATTTCTCACAGCCAGTCAATTCCAACTCACAGCGACTCTATAGGACAAGGTACAACTGCCCCTGTGGGTTTCTGAGACTGTAACTCTTTATGGGAATAAAAAGCCTCATCTTTCTCGCTCAGTCACTGGTGACTGGGGGTTAGCAGCCCAATACGTAACCCCTCCAGCACCAGGGCTCCTTTATTTAGCATAATGTCCTCTATTGCCATCCATATTGTGAGCTGTTTCTTGGATGCCGCCTTAGTCTTTATCACTGCTTATCATTGTAGGTTAGGAGCCCTGGTGGTACAGTGGTTATGTGTTGGGCTGCAATCCTCATGGTCTGCAGTTCAAAATCACCAGCAGCTCCACTGGAGAAAGATGGGGCTTTCTACTTCCATAAAGTGTTATAGTTTCAGAAACCCCCAAAGGATCATATGAGCCAGCATTGACTGGATGGCCATGAAATTATTGTAGGCATGTTCCACTGTTTACCCTCGCATCCATTGTTGGTCATTGTAAATGATGCTGTGTTGAGCTTGGGCCTGCATACTTAGATCACGGCCCTTTTTCTTTAGTGTACCTGAGTGGAATTTGCGGGCCATATGGCATTTCCATTTCTAGCTTTGTAAGGGTGCACCATGCCACTTCCCAGTGGTTGTATGATTTCCTAGTTTCACGCACAGTGGATGAGAGTTCCAACCTCTCCACAGACTAACCAGTATTCCTTAATTTACTAGCACCCTTCTTGTAAGGGGTAAGGTGGCACGTTATTGCAGTTTTGATTTGCATCTAATGGTTAATTACCATAAACATTTCTTCATGTCCTTTTCTAGTGTGTCACAAAGATCAAACTCACTGCCACTGAGTCTTTTTAAACTCAGAGTAACCCTGCAGTACTGGGTCCTACTGCCCCGATGGGTTCCTGAGATGCTAACTGGGAAGGACTGAGTGGTTTCCAACTGCTGGCTTTGTGGCTGAGGTGAGAGCTTGGCCTATTACACCCCAGAGCTTCTTCATTCTGTCACAGAGGGTCACTCGAAGTCAGCAGTTGTCAACCCTCTTTGGGGGTCGAACGACCCTTTCACAGGGGTTGCCCAGTTCATAACAGTAGCAAAATTAGTTATGAAGTAGCAACAAAGGTAATTTTATTGTTGGGAGGGGTGTCACCACAACATGAGGAGCTGTATCAAAGGGTCATGGCATCAGGAAGGTTGAGTAGAAATGGACACCACAGCATCTAACAAGGTTATTGTGGAGCCAGTGGATTTTGCAAATGGGTAACCCTATCAACAGAAGGGTTGGAAGCTGAAATGTTCCCAGAGACACCTCAGAAGAAAGCTCTGGTAATCTTTCCAGAAACCAGCTCGAGTACCCTACGGAGCACAGGTCTTCTCGGACACTAATGGTGCCACCCGGAGATGGCCCCGAAACACACACTCACACACACACACACTCTGCTATGATCTGGTTGGGAGTTAGTGTTGTTAAAGCACTTAGAATAGCAACCAGCGCATATTTTGTATAATGCTTTCTTTTCCCATATTATTTAATTTTCTGAAGTTCCCTGATTTTTAAAAATAATTTCTGGTTTCTGGAAAAATAAAAAAATGTCAAAAAGTAGCATTAGGAGTCTAAAGTGGCTTTATATGAAATGCAGAATCCACACAGAAAAATATCCTCAAAGCTTTATTCATTTCATAAATAATGTATTTTATTTTATTGCATATGGCTATTAAGGAGAGCATCCATGATCAATACAGACTAAATACAATGCACTATTCTAGTTCCATTTATCCTTGTCTCCAGCAGCGTCACATTTACCCTATATACAGCGTGTACATTGGAAGACAGAGCAAGATAAGTTAAGTCTCTTGTCATATCACAATAGCAAGAAATATATTTAACATCTTGATATTCAGAAACAATACGTACCCCAAAAGAAAACACTGTTTAATAACTGTTAAAGTTTATATAGCAAAAAATATTTTAAATTTAAGGTAAGTCAGGCAAAATGTACAAAGACCCAATATACATTGTGAAGTTTTAGCAAACATAACATTTATACATTTTGGTTCCATTCTGTAAACTAAATTAAAACTGTAAATATTGCATATGCCTTTTTTGAAATGTACAGGATAGAGGAAAATTTAGTATATTTTGCTTTGCTTAAGTTGCTGTATGAACATGAGCCATCCGTACTGTGGCATGACTACTCTAAGTGCACAGGGCTACTTACAGGTGAGTCCATAGGCTGTACTCAACAGGGTCCAGATCCATCTTATGGTACCTGGGCAGTTACAGAGCAAATACCACCCATCCATTCTTATTCCCAAAATTTGATTAAAAAGAAAACAAACAAGACAAAACAAAACAAACCACTTTAGGACATTTTATACATTTTAATAAAGTGTATTTTACATAGAAATTGACCTTCAAACTAACATTGTATGGCCTATGCACTGCTGTGATGTGTAATTTCAGAAAATTAAAACCTTAAAAATGTCCAGGGGGATTACTTTACATTCAACTTTGTCTTGTCATACAATCCTCTGTTCTAAAAGTTCAGCATGTAAGCGGGAAGACTTTTGCATTGCCATTAAATATATTTTTAAGACATTGAAATTTTTTTGGTCTTCCTCTAAAAACCTCATTTTATTAATGCATTAATCTATAGTGATAGATATCTATATATTTATATATATATTTCTCCATAGTATGGATTTTTTTCTTCTTCCAGGTTAAAAACCAAAACCAAAACAGCGAACGCAAGGAAAAGAGGATTCTCACATCTCTGATGAATTAGTGTAGCATCTATCTGACTATCAGAAAGACAGGCACTGGGGATGCAACCATGGGAGGGAACTATCGACACCTCTCCAATCCGATGTATCAGGGAGCAGCCGGCGGACAGAGCGCTCTGCTGGTCTCGTTCAGCAATTCTTGGTGACATCTGTGATAATCGCCACAACACTGGTATGTTCCGAATACTGAAAACATCAAACAAGGGTAGCCTTGTCGGGAATTTTCTGACGAGTGACATGTACTGCAAGATTGTTTTCCTTCTCTTTTCCCAGGAATGCCACTGGCGCCTGCAGTGCCTCTTTCACAAGTGTAATTATCAGCGTCGTCGTCTTTTTCTCTTTTTTTTCTTCTTCTCCCTTTTGTTCTGTTATTCAGGGCAGCCTTGTTGGCTGGCATGACAGAATTATATTAAGGATAATAAATACAGTTTTTTTTTAAATCTGCCAAACCGACGACCACCCTTCAATCGCTAGCATGCCTACGTGAATTTTTGGTTAAAGAAATGCAAGCTCAAGATTAAGGGTAGCAGAGAAATTTGAGCTTGTAAGTAGGATAAAGGCTTTTGCAATTTTAAGTACCTACATAAACATCGACAGAGAGCAGATTAAACGAGTCTGTTAAAGGTAAAAAGATACTCACACCCTGCCCAAGCCCCATCCCCCTCCCACCCCCACAACCCAATACAGTTGATGATTTTCAAAAGTAGGTTGCGTCAGTTAATGTAAGTATTATTTATTAATCCATCTTCAAAGTCTGACCCCAAATTTCATTTCCGTTTAGAAATGTCAGTCCCACACCGGGCTCTGTCTGTGAGTAAACACTGCAGATTACCTGGATTGAAGTCCAACAAGCAGCTGTCTACGTGAACCAGTTCAGTAAGACCGAAGACCACCCTCAGACACACTCGCAGACAGATAGACAGGAAGACCTGCTGCACCCCAACCACACAAATCCGGCTTTATCTTGAACTGAGGTAGGACTGTGGAGGTTTTGAGTGTATGCCAGTAAATACCAGATTTTACCACTTGAATGGGTTTTCATAGCGTCTCCTAGCATGCTGAAGAATAATTTGGCTTGGCCAAAATAAAACGTTTAAAAAAAAAAAAAGACACTGGCCACAATTTGAGGCCAATGAAAATATCCAATTTTCTTGAGAATAACTTCTTCAGCTAGCGTTGTTTCTTTCTTTCTTAAAAACAAAGCGAAACAAAAACCCCACAAAAACAGCAGCACAACAATGATGCCAAATATAGGGAACAAGTAAGTGAGGCAGGTGTTCTTTCCTTGTGTTGATTCTTGCGTCTAATACCGTCCGTGTTTCGGAACTTAGTAACTGCTCAGATCCAACAGTGAATTTTAAGCAGCTTCATAGTAGGGGTGGGGGGTGGGGAGAAGGTTGAACACCTTCTTTTAATGTTATATTCTGATGTGTGAGGTCATGGTGATAAAGCCAGGTAGATCTTCATTCTGAAAAAGTAAAGAAGAGACGCGGTCAGCAGGGATTGCCATGAGCACAGAGCCAGCTTTCCGAGTTAGAAAGAGAGGTCTCTGAACGCGCCTCTACATTCCAAGTCATTGTCATCAAGCCATCCACTGAGAAGCAAACATTGACTCTTCTCATTTTCCAGAACCAAGTGCAATGTGAAAACTCTGATTCAGTTTTACTGGAACCAGGGCTCTCAGGGTTTACAGTGGGTTGTGAGGTCTATACAGTAAGGTTCATCATTTCAATGTAACAAAAACTATTGCCATGTGTTTCTGTACACCAGATAGAGAGGCCTGATTTTTCCTTTCTTTCGTGAGCTCTAATCTCAGTTCTCCACATGCACTGTGGGGTACATAAAAGGTACCACCTTCCTCACCGGGCTGGTGGAAGATGAGAAGACAGAGCATGTGAAGTGCTTTATAAATCATACCTCTTATACAGATGTTTATCCAATGAAGAAAGTGAGACAAGTACTTTGGTCCCCAGGACTCTTCCAATTAGTTAATCTATTCCTAAAAATGATCTAGGTTCCAAAAGCTCCTTTTGTTGGTACATAATTACCTCTCATCAATAGAAAAGGTTTCTTTTATCTACCATGACTTTCCTGTGTTCCAGTTTAAGGCATTCGCTCTTGCTCTGAGCTCAGTGGGGAGACGAAGTGAGTGTGCTTAACCAGATCTGATTGCTTCCTCCCATCCAGGTTGAAGGGATCACACTGGTTGAACCTTTCCTCAATTTCCAACATCTTAAGTGTATGTTTACTTGATACATTCCTCCTTTAAAGGGCAGACCAGATTTGAAACAATTTGGCATTTAATAACATATACGTTTTTGTTTGTTTTTCAAGCTGCTTGGCCTTTTACCTAAACCACCATGATGTTAATTTCCATCATTCACAATTGTAGCCATTCAGTCACACATGAACACTGCTGGCCCTTTCCTATCCACACAAGGCAAGTTTCCTTCTATGCAGTTGTCATGACATACATTCCATTTCTAACGACTTCTCTAACATCATTTAAAATCCTCATCCTTCAGTCTTACCATACTCTCTGACTTACTGGTCTTTTGTGAATCGAATTCTTTTCCCTTTAGTCTGTGTACAGTGCACCAAATCCAGCGGAGAGAGACATTGTTTAGCGGATCCTAAACGAATGCTGAGCGCGAGTATGTGAAAATGGCTCTCGAATACCACTCTCTGAGTTCATATTCTTTACCATCAACTTGAGCTGTTGTATCCGATAGCCTGAATTATGAAAGCTTATATGGATAATATTTGTCAAAGTGCAAGGTAAATATTATATCTTTCCATGTCTTTTAAAAGTTCCTACACGGTTAAATTTTGGCGCAGTGTAATCATTTCTTTACAAGCCTGAAGTCCTTTAAACATTTAACAGGTAAACAATATTTTGTAAACAGACTATAATAGCTGAAAATGGGGCAACAAATTTTCTTGTAAGTAAAGATCTGTTCTGTCTCCCGGCTATTCGTTTATTAGCTTTGTGATTTTCTGTCCCAGGAGAAAGCAGTGAGAACCTAACTGGTTTGAATCTCTTAAAAAGTAAGCATTTGCTAAAAACCAAAGAGACGTGCATTTCATCCCCAAATGAGTTTGTATTTTGCAACTCAGGTCCTGCCTTTTGTGAGACAAATCCCACTGCCACCACAGGGTAAACAATCAGGGGCTTTCTATTCCCGTGAAGATTTCCATTCTGACAAACCTATAAAGGGACAGCTTACTCTGTCCTGTGGGGTCACAATGAGTCACCATTGACTCCAGGGCAGTGAGTTTTATGGATTCGCTTATAGAAAATATGTCTAATCACAGGTTGTTTTCTTGTTACACGAACAATTAGCTAAATGTGCTAAATTATCTCTTGTTAACGCTATAGTTTTCAAACATTTTCAAATTTAAAATCATGGTCGTGTTAATGAGTGTGTACGTGTGTGCGGGGCTGTTTACAGTTGAAAATTTTAGTTTTTCCACTTGCAAATCCATGGGGCCAGTGAAACTTAAGACTCTGTTTTTTAAAAATGCAGAAACGCAACTCTTCCTTAGCTATTCATGAGCTTTAAGTTGAACAGGCCAGTTATTTCTGAAAAAGTATGAAACCCAGAGGAAAACCTTCAGTCCTCAGCTTTGGTACTAGGAACGAGAGAGCTGGTAAAGGCAGAGCAATCCTTCAGCTGGTGACCTTTCAGTGCTTTGTTTCGGTTTTCTAATTCTACTCTGCTGCAGCACCTAGGCCCAGGGGACACAGGTGCTTAGGAGACGTCCAGCCAGAAGGGAAACCACAGGGCAGCTCATCTAATCATCAGGGGAGGCGTGAACGGCGTACAGGTAGCCCTCCCCCACTGGTTCAAAGGTGTTCTTTACGCCACTTTGCTTTTCTGGGAGACCTAGAGAAGTAGTTCCTACTTCAGCTAGCTGAAAGAAATCCAAAGAGGGTTTTTGCTTTGACCAGAAGAGCAAGGTACAAAGCGAGCCTTCAAGAGGCAGCATCCCCCCACCCCAACCCAGGAGGTGAGCATGGCGGCAGCGCCAAGCCCCTTCCAGGGTGCACTCGACATCAAGCCGCCAGAGCCTTGCATTCTAGACATGACACTCAGTTAGTGTGATTGCATTTTAGGGAGTCTGAGAGACACTCGGAAAACCCCACATAAACCACTGAATGGTACATCGCTTCTTCCCTTTAAGGCGTGTGACCTCAGCTGGCGACGGGATGACTCCTAGCAGACTCTACTTTCGGACAGCGGGGGAAGCCTGTGTTTCAAAGTCATCCACAGCCCCCTGATAACCTGGGTGGAGTGTGATTTGCATTTCGGAAGCTGACTATCACGAGGTTACCAGAAAAGGGAGAAAAGTTAATCCAAAGACAGCAACGGAGCTGGGAATTGCCAGACCATCGTGTTGTTAAGGTGACACTGACAGAGTAAACACAACTCCCTATGAGGAGACCAGGGGCTGGGTGAGCCCAAAGCCCTCTTGGAAGAGGCATGCAGAGGGGCCAAGGCTGGAAACATCATCTTCTGTTGACTCTGGGGCCCAAGACACAAAGGTGCTCTCCGTGGAAGAGAAGCTGCTACAGACTGGGTGAACAAGGCCATGAGATCAGCGGCAGAAACAATCTGGGTCGAAGATGCTCACGGCTTTGAACATGTTTTTAAACCTGTAAACATTCACTGGAGCAAACCAATGTGGATTCCCCTGGCTCCCCTCCTATTAAGTAACAACAACAACAACAACAACTGGTTTCTATGGATGCTTCCTGTGACAGCTCAGCCGCGCTGAGGCTCATTAAGGCCTATGGAATTTTACTCTCCTGCTACTCGCACACAGTCATTGAAAACCTATCCGGTTACCTCAGACCTGCTCTAGAGACGGCTCTGCTGCGCTGCGGCTGCACCGGCAGATGCGCACACCGGTTGTAAACAGAACCAGCCACCAGAAACACTCCTCCTTGAGGGGGAAACAAGGGAACAGCGGGACATGGGCCCAACCTTGAACCCAATGGCTGCGGCCTCGCTGAGCCTGTGCAAAAGGAATCTGACCCAAGGGAGAGAGCTATGACACAGGTACTGGTGAAAATGCACTTTAAAAAGAACAATACATTTGAGGAAAGGAAATATTTATTTGCTCTCTCTTCTCATGAGTTTGAGAAACAAGGCCTGAGGCAAAACCAGGCATCCATCGACCAATACCTAAAATGCCCTTTCCAAATGGGAGGCAGTTGTTTAAAAGAATCTCTGGGTCAGGCCCTGAACTAGCATCAGTAGTGAGGGAACCCAGCCTAGAGAGAGAGCTGATATGCACGCTACGCAGGAAGCACGCCTGAACTGAAATGATTAACACGTGGCCAGAGGTCAGGCAGCTGTCTGTAGTCCAGGCACAGCCATTTAGACATCAGAAACCAAGAGTTCGCGCCCCTGGTTGACGACTACCACTGAAGTGTGGCCACCCCCCCCCACCTGACAAACACTCACTCATCAATGTCACCGTGGATTCCCAGAAAGACACAAAGGAAAGGCAGGCATTGTGAAACTCGAGTGTAGGCTTGAACCCAGGACTGTGAATGCACTTTTGCCTTTGTTGATAATAATAATAATCTTAAGTAATGTTATCCCACCCTCAGGAAATTGGACTGGTTATCCAAAAAAGCCTTTTAATGCAAATCATCTGCCACTCATAAGCTTAATATATTTGTGCTTCCTAATAATGACACTTCAACAAAATATACTTTTTTTGATACCTGTGTTAACTATGTCACCAGCAGAGAAGAGTGTATCAATTTTGTAGTTACTAGGAATATTCTTTAGTATGGGAGATGTTCTTTGAACTCATTAGGTATAACAACAAAACAAAACAAAGAGACATCAACACTCACATGTTGCTTGGGGATGCAATTACAGAACGACAAATACCAATTTGCGAAAATGTAAAACTTTGACACTCAATGAATGTGCCTTACACAGTATACCCCTTTCAAAGGGCATTATATTGTTGCTTATTGTTATATTTTTTGGTTAAAGAAGCCCACTAAACGAAGAAGCTTATGTAGAGCAAGTTTATTTAGAATTTCTTTTTTAGCACGTGGATGAAAGCTCTTTCACATGACATGTCATACAGGCCAGTGATTCTCCCTCTTTTCTTTCTACTCTGTCATATATGACAAATGGTGTTCATATGTGGGCTACAGTCCCATGTGCCAGTTAACATAATTCCTGCCTGACTAGCTATAATTTCACCCCTCTTTTCTTCCACTTAAAAGAGCAATCAGAATGCAAATGAGAGAGAGTGCTATTACTGAAGTCTCAACTTCAGTCTGCTGACTGAGAGAGAGAGGCCGACCCCCAGAGAGTGAGAAAGGAAAGGCAGAAGAAACAAAGAAAGAATTGGAAAACTCTGGTACTAAACAGTATAGTCAAGTGACCCATGAATTTCACACACCACTATGTCACACCCCTGAGCCAAGCACCAAGTTGTAACAGTAGCATTAAAGCTAAATAAATAAATAAAGTTTTTATAAAGGTCTACAAAGTTGAAAGAATTTATCCAGGCAAATAAAATCAAGCATACCTATATTGACTTGGGGTATTGTTAATTATTGGTTATGGTTCCTCATCAGACCATAGATTTCAGGGTCCTATCTCAGTGCTCTGAGGACCCCAGCCTTGCCAATTCTGCCCAGGAGGGGCATGGTTCTTTTCTGGACTCCACGCAGAGCTCCGTGTCCCAGCGACAGGGGTCATGGTACTTAACCAGCTTTGGGTGAGCAGCACTGGAACAAATGGGGTGGAAATGCACGGACCAAGTGAAAAATGTTTCAGTGTTTTGGGGTCTCTGTGAATTGAAAGTGTTACTACTACTGATGTGCATGACAAACATAAGACACCATATGTTTACACATTAGATTGTGCATTTCTCTTAGCTACTGTAGTGAGAAAGGAAATAGAAATAAACCCTCTGATGAGGGCAAACAAGTCCTTTAGGCCTGTCTCAGAGCTGTTTCAACTCCTGGCCCCCGCCTCCCTACCCCCATGTTAAGCACAGAATTTACAAGGGATAATAAACCTTGTGGTGACATGAGAAATACCTAGAAAAATGAGCCTGATAATTCCATATATCTCCTTACTTACAAGCCCGACGTTCTAAGAATATGCGAGAGGGAAAAAAAACGGGGTTAAGGTAGAATATGATAACAAACAAGCTTGAGATTCTCAGAAAAAGTTTCTTGGACTCTTCTTTTAAGTTGGAAAAAAAAACTCACTTCAAAGGAAAATGTGGGAGATGAATGAAGTTTCCGATGGTAAATTACTTTTGTAACCCTACTTGAGAAAGGTCTAGACCTTTCTTTTATATGAGCACATCACTTCCACTGACAATTAAAACCATTCCATTTGAGTGCTTGTTATTAAAGAAATTTCCTAACATCAAGTTGCGACTTGATGTTAATGACACAACACAAAACAGGATGAGACAATCTAGTTTTCATAGGAGGCAGGGTGTTAATAAAAGGTATCTTTCCTTCTGTAGCTCCTGGTTAATCTTTCACATAAAAGCTTCTTGCCTTAATCATCCAAAACCTGACAGCAAACAGGTCTCTTCAACTATTAATTCCTATAGTTTGTGCTTCATCTACATATTCAAAATTCCACAACCGCGAAGCAACACTAATTTCATCGTGCAAGCCTTGGCAGATTTTATATCATAATACTTGAATAACCATTTAGTTTTTGTGTTTGCTATGGAATAGCATGTGCATCTTGTAAGCTATTCTTCGGTGGCATGAATTGTCGGCTGCACCTGCAATCGCACCGGCCAAGAGACACCATGTGACCAGCACCCACACCAGACGGACCTGGGGAGTGTCCGGGAATTGCTGATCAGGTCCTTGCTCGGAAAGGGTGAAATGGCAGAACTTTTCTAGTTGAGAAATAGATACGCAGGAAACAAGATGACTTGCCCCAATGTCTCGTCACTGGCCAGCAGAAGGGCCAAGACCTCCACTTCTTCCAGAAAACGGTTCACTGCTTCACATGGGGCTGCCCAGTAGCTAAGCGTTTCTTCTGTAGATGACAGAAGATGAGGCCAGTTGGGGGAGGCGGTCAAAAGGATACCTGAAACTGTTCCTTGAGGCCCAGAGGAGAACCTTTTACACTCTCTTATCATCATACATTTCTGTAAGATTCTCCCCCAAAGGCATTAAATGTCACACAGGACATACATTTCTGCTTTATGCACCGGCCCCCTGCTAGGCAACAGGTTCCCGGAGGGGAGGAGGTTCATGACTCTCCTTACACTATGGCCCTGGTATCTGGCATCATCCTCGATAAAAGTTTGTTTGCATGAATTGACATGAAAAGAGAAACCCATGTGCCAAGCACACCTTTACTCACAGGCAAAAATAAGGTCTGATTCTACTACTGTTGTGCTTCCCACTTGGTTCAAAAGGAGCAAACTAGTATCTTCTGGAGGATAACAGAACTCTAGAACTGTCTGAGACCCAGAAGGAAAAAACAACAACAAAAACAGGTTAAGTTTTCATTTCAACAGGATGCCTCCAATTTTCCAAAGCAGAGGTAAAACAGTCCCTGGCCAATCCTGGTCTGCAGTCTGTGTATGTAATAAAGGTTCAGAGGACCACAGTCCGGCTCATTCATTTCAACGTGGCCGCCTTCCCACTCGCCTGGCAGAGGTGAGTAGGTATATATATCAGATACCTTAAGGCCCACAAGGTCTCAAATGTTGACTATCTAGCCCTTTACAGAAAAAGGTTGCCACCCCTTCTTCTAAGGAACACACACACACACACACACACACACACACACACACACACACACACGGGTTTCTAAGGTTGATAATGAAAGAAACCAGAGACATTTTATCAAAACAGCACCAAAAATATCTGTGTTGAATTAACTGAGGCCAGTTCATACCCCTTTTGCAAATTAGCTGTAGGCTTATGCACTTTGGAAATGCACTGCTATTAACCATGTGATCCTGTTACAAATCCTACTGAGAATAAGGAAGTCATGAAGCCAGCACAATTTTGGAATTTACCTTACCTATCACTGTTCAACCTGGTTTTTCCTGTATTACCCCACAAGTACCACATAAATCCTATTTTTATTAAATATATCATATCAGAGCCCTGGGAGTCCAATAGCTATGCTTTGGGCTGTGATCTGCAAGGTCGGCAGTTCAAAACCACCTGCCGCTCACTGGTGAAAGAAAAGGGTTTTCTGCTCCTGTACAGGTTGCAGTGTTGGGATCTCACAGGGGCAGTTTTAGAGTTGCTTTGAGTCACATCGGACTCCATTGCACTGAGATCTTTTGGGTTATTTGAGCACTTTCGTAAGTTTCATAATGCTCTTTTTCCTTTTTAGTTCACAGAGAAATAAGCATTTTCTAGAAGGCTGCATTTGGGGCACACAGAACTGATATCTTTTATATGACATTACCAAACAGGAAACTCATGAATGAGTATGGTTACATGGTTAAACAAGTCTTTGAGGGAGGTTCAAAATTACATTGTGGTTTTCATGTTAAATGAAATGCAGTAATATAGAAATTTATTAAAAATTACGGCCTACTGCAGTGTGATGCCTTTCATAGTAGTAAACAATTAAAAAAAAAAACAAATAAATAAACAACCCTGCCAAGAGGGACATGATCTAATACAAGAGTGCTACACCACATGCCTGGTGGCTTCTGGTCAGCCTCCTTCTGATCATGCCCTTGCGTCTTGTAGGCATGCAAGCACAGCGTCCTCGCAGAGCCCCTTCTCTATAGCTCTGTAGGTGGATCCTCCCTCCGTCTGTCATGCTGGCGGGTCTAGGATTCCAGCTCTGTCTCTTAGCTTTGGGGGGTGACCATGTTGTGTGTGGTTACTACTAGCTGTCAGACATGCTAATGAAGCTCAATTCGCCACCTCCCTCCGAGGGGCTTGTTGGGTGCTAACTGTGCACCTTATGGGTTAACAGCCTGCTGCCTAACCCACAGTGCTACCAAGAGCTCCTGCTGGTGACAAATTGTTCCCCCAAGCATCCATCTCAAAATCATGCTGGTGTTCACCCAGAATCTAAGAATGACTCATCCCCACACCTTAAAGCCACATGCCATTCTGATGGCTAAACATAATGCTGCTGCTATGGAAAACACATTGGCCTCACACCATCAGGATCCCAGGGCTGGCGCCCAGGAAGTACTACTTACCAGCTATGTAATCTTAAATCCATCAGTTACCTGTCTGGGTTGGCTTCCTCATATGAAAATACACACATTATCACACACCTGCCCTAAATTCCTTCTTGGGTCATTGCGAAACTTTCAAATGAGATTGTATGTATAAAATTTATAAACAAAATATTCAGATGAAATTTATGTATGCCTTTCTTTCAACCTATCAAAAACGTCTACGTGGCTACTCTAACTAGCCCTGTGAGGTTGGAATTCCTGTGCTTTCTCTGTGCACCTCTAAACGATGCGCACATGTAACCACATGTTGAGTTTCTGAACAACCGTCAACACTTCTGAAGACTAGGCTGCACACAGCCCTGGGATGCCAGGGAAACGACCCCTCCCGCTCGGGCTAATTTATGGAGTCACAGCCAGGCCGTCTCTGAGCACAGTAGCCGTGGCTCATTCATAATTATATTCGTGAATGACATCAGGAACAATTGCAACTTCAAACGGCAAATAAACAACCGCTGAATGCACAAAAACAATGGCGAATGGCTCTCGGAATAAAATGAATAAACTTGTTTTAATTGGATAGAAGCAGAACAGAAGTAGAATTGTCCCCCTCCCCCCGCCCCCTCTGGGGGGTAACTATAGGCCATTTAAAGCTAATCGTCCACCGACACTGCAAAGAGCTAGGGCCTCTGCCCAGCAGCTTTTTTCAGGCACTGCGGACAGTACAGAAACCGCCCTGAAAGAGCCTGCATATGTGCACAGCGCAGGCAGCTGCAGGCTCCAAGAATCCACAAATCCCTTCTAATTGCACATGGGCTGAGCAAGGACAATGTGTCACACAAAAACTAGACTCCTTGTCCTCCAGGTCAGTGGAATCGTATTTTTGTTCTCTAAGGTTTATGCAAAAAGGTACACACAAATCTAGCTGGACATTTATATCCGTGTGCCCCAGATGAAGATTTACATTCGAAAGGAGGACTCGGCATTGAAACTTCAGTGATGGAAGTGCTAAATTACGAACTATCTTTCTAAAGTCGATTTACTTAAAACAAAACAACAAAAAAGCAGCAGCAACAGTGGCAGCTGATGGCCAACCCTTTGCCCATGAAGTGAAGATGGAGCAGAAATCAATGTCTACGATTCCGCTTCCCCCACCTCCAGGGACCCTGGGCTCATCCTCCCTGCATGACTTGATGGCCATTTACAAAATGCACAATTCACATGAAGTTACACTCACACCATAATGTGACCGCAAAAATCTATGTGTAAGCCAAATACAGGTCCTGGGAATGTCTTCGTTTGCCTTCAAAAGGGAACCCACTGTGCCCCAGAGCGGATTCCAACTCACAGGGACCCGTGTGTGACTGAGTACAGCTGTGTCCACAGGGTGGTTGCTGGCAATCATCTTTGTGGAAACAGATTGCCAGGCCTTCCTTCCATGGCGCTGCAGATGAGTTCAACCTACCACCCTTTAGGTTCAGAGTTGAATGTAAATCACCTGGGTCACCTGGGGACTTTTCCTTCATCTCAGGAGACCCAAAGATGGCAAGGCTTTTCTGAAAATGTTTATGGGGCCAGGAGGGATGTTACACGCTAGTGGGGTGCTTCAGGCAGGTGGCTAGCCTTGGCATTTTATTTCTGAGAGTCTTGGGGAGATTCTAATGAGCAGAGAGTTTGGAATGCACTGAACGCAATCCCTCCTGAAGGGCCCCAGGGATTGGGTGACTTGTCTACGGGCAGCAAACTGGTACCTTCCTAACTAGGAAGGGCCTCCTGCATCTTGAATCTCCGTGTGGGGAAGTTCTCACTATGTGGGGATAGAGGACAGAGACAGGCAAGGTCAGCCTCTGCCAGACCCGGCTCGTGTCCAGACTGGAACACAGTTGTAACATTCCTGAGGCATGATCACACACATGCCTGGTCACCCTTCCCTCTTTTCCAAGGAGAGGAGAGCAGCTTGAAAGAAGGAAGCAAGCCGTCAAGACACACGGTTCTGTAAATCGGGGAACGTTTCAATCAATTATAAGAGAAACATGTCTTGTGTTCAAAGAAAGTGAAGCACTCTCTGGATGGGATCACATGAGTGGGCATCACCGAGTCAGCAGAGCAGGTAGACCCTGCGGAGGCAGTGCGTTCATGCTCAGGAGAAGAGGGTACAACGACGCACAACTCAGAGAAGGCAATCAATATCTTCACAGGTGTGGAAATGGCTGAGCCGTGAAGGTTCCCAAAAAAGGGCGGGGGGCAAAAAAAAAAAAAAAAAAATAAAAGAAAAAAGAAAACTGGACTGTAACATTTCTGGTTTCTGACAAGTGGGGTAAGTCCTGGGCTGCTAACCACAAGGACAGCAGTTCAAACCCACCACTAACTTTTGAAGGAGAAAGAGGAGGCTGTCTGCTCCGGTCAAGGCTTACTCTCTTCTCATCCTATGGAGTTGCTCTCTACTCGGTCCTAAAGTGCTGCTATGAGTAGGAACCACCCGATGGTATTGAGATGAAAAGAAAAATAGTAAGCTCACTAGGAACTGATACTAGGCAGCTCCGCTAGCCCCTGAATGTCCCTGCATCAGCCCCAGCACTGGTCACGCGCACTTTCCCTCCCAGCCATGCAAAACCACCCACTGCCACTCACTCCTCACGGCTCCTGCCATCACCCCTTAGACACCACATTTGCAAGGGCCACCTCACAAACCAGAGGGATCCCAGAAGGTCACAAACAGAACTATCTTCTCCAGAATGCATCCTTGACAGTCTAAATTCAAATTACACAGTTTTGGTCTGGAAGCAGTAAGTCAGACAAGGAAAACAAGTAATTAAAAGACAAAATGATCCTTATTCGTATCTTATTGAAAATGGATGCGCTCCCTCAAGGCATTGTATGCATGCTATTATTCATATGTCTTCTTCCTACAGAAAAATGCAGGAAAACAGTTGACCCTCGATTCTAGACAGACCTACAAGATAACTCATTTCTGGTTCTAGAACTTATAGGAACAACGTAAAGGACACCACGTTGGCTCATCAGGTCGATTTAATCCTTTTATTGAGCTTTTTCTCCCCAGCAGGCTGAAGGAGCAGGATCCTTTTACACAGAGCACACTACTGATGAGGAAGTTTTTACACCATTGGCGCTAAACCCATTCCATTAGTGCTTTGCTGTTGAGCCAGAATCTCTATGAAATATATGGAATGATAAATTATAAATTTGCTACTTTCTATCATTTTAGATTCCCAATTAACTGAAGAATGAAATCAATTTGTTTTCTAAGTCTAAATTTAGCACTTCCCATAGCACAGCGGCGTAGACTGGGACCGCTGCCATCAGGAAGAATTAGAAGCAGCCGCAACATCGCAGACACAGCTCTGAGAGATTTAGCTTTCTGCTTAGGAATTGTCTGAGGGACTATTTTCTGTTTTGTTTTCAAAAAGGCACCGCGTTACATGAAGGAGCTAGAGCCCGACAGGGACGGGTCTACAGGAAGGAACAACCTCTCCAGAGTGGGGAAGGGCTCTGCATTCTAGTTGAAGAGCCAAGGCCACATGGGCATGCCACGAAGGGTCTGACACCAGGTCCTGTCATCAAAACAAAAGCCGACAGCTATTTCCAAAACCATCTTTCTCTACAGGGAGGCTATCAGGACGAGGCAGCATTGAAAAACTGTTTTCCAGGTCTTTAGCTGGTATTCGCAAATTTTTATTTGGAAACAATGTGATCCAGTGACTACACACATGGGCCTCTATCTGCTGTCTACCTTGTGAAGATTTCCATTCATTTTCCCAACCTCAAGGGCACCTCAGTGGCTTCTTTCTATTAGAAGGCTTGTAGGGCTTTTCGAATTCCATAGAAAATTTTCGAGAAAGAAATTCAAGCGTTGACATGTACCTCACCAAGGACAAAATTATCAACCGGGGCTAACCACAAACACTGCAGCAGAATTGGGCAATTCTAGGATAAAACACTTCAAATGGCTTCCGGATTGCTCCATTACCTGTTCCTTTTATATCATTAAATATGAGCCAAATTCCTTAGCGTGCTCTACCAGGTGTACATACTCTGGCTTCTCAGTTTGACCTCACCTCCTGCTCTCCCCGTTCTGGTCATACTGGCTTCTCTGTCTTCTGTGACCTCTGAGGCTATCTTCCGTCTCAGGGATTTGCACCGGTTGGCTGTATCGTGTCCCCCACTAACGATTCGCAAGCCTGGTTCGCTCACCGCTCTCAGGTTTCCTGGCTCTAACTTCACCTTCCCTCCCTTCTTCCCCACTTTATTTCCCAGAGCATTCATGACCACCCACAATATATCATGTTTTCTGCACACTTCAAAATTATGTTCCCCTAAGCTTCAGAGGCTTCTTAAAATGATCTTTCGTTTTTCTTTTCGGCTCAAAACTAACCAGGACTGTGATGTTTTCCAAATGGGTGAAATATTTTGAAGGTACATGCGATGCACTGGTATCGCTGTAATATAAGGGGGGGGGGCGCAATAATTTGGCTATATTTAATGATTGATAGGCTGATGCTACCCTTTCTGCCACTGCCCATCCTGCTCCAAGTCCCACCTGTCACCCTTCCCAAGCAGCCCTTCAGTGAAGTTCCTGTCGTTTTTTTGTTTTATTTTGATTTGAAAAGAACAGCAAGAGATGGCAAAAGGTAAGAACGACAGGAAACTCACCTGGAACCGACTCCCACATCAGCCTGACGGGTTGGTAACACAGAGCTGCCCAGCCAAGTGTGACTTCCCTCCTCCAACTACAGTGGCCACCATAGTGGAAGGCAGGGGCTTGAGCAGCAGTAAGGTTTCAGAGCAGGAAGCACTGTGAGCAGTGGGGGCTGGTGGTGGCAAGGAAGCCTCCTTTGCACATGAAGGGAAGGGGGCTTTCCTGGGTGGATCATAGATGTCTGTAAAAAGGAGGGGAATAAACGCTTTTTAAAAGAGGCTCCAAATGCACCTTGATGCTACTTTTACAAAGACAAAACAAAACAAACAAAAAGAAAACCAACAACCTATTCCCATCCAGTCAACTACAACGCATGGCGCCCTTTCCCACATGTGATGGAATCAAAGGGCCCCAGAGGGCTTTCTCGGCTGGAATCTTTCTGAAAGCACACGGCCAGGTCTGTCTGTCTTTCCCAGAGCCTCTGGGGCCGAACCGCCAACTTTTAGATTAAACACACAAACAAAAATAAACTCACTGCCAATCCAGTGGCTGCTGACTCACTGCAACCCTGTAGGACAGGATAGGCCTGCCCCTATGTGTTGCAGACACCGTAACTGTTTACCGGAGTAGAAAGTCCCATCTTTCTCCCTCAGAGCAGCTGGTGGTTTTGAACTGCTGACCTTGCAGGTCACAGGCCAATGAGTAACCACTGCGCCACCAGGGCTCCAACTGCAAACCATCTGTGCTCACCTGGGACCTTAAAGGTGTGCCTTAATGAAACACAACCCTACTTGGGAATTATTACAAAAGAGCTATGGATAATATTAGATATTTGTGAATACTTGGTGAGAAGATATGAGCGAAATATCCAAATGCTTATTTTATTTTCAATCGAAGGGCAGAGTTGCCGGCAAGTAGCAGTACCGTGATGCACCTTCAAATACAAACTTCCTCACATGTGCACACACACAGTGGGGGAAAGAGCAGAGCACGGAGGACTGAGGAAGGGTTCAAAGAAAGGACTCACGGTCACACAGAGCGAAGGAGTCTATTTGCTGAGCGGTCACTGAGGAGGCAGCAGAAAGGAACTGGGAAGGAGCATGAAATAAAAAACAACCACCTACCCACCGAGCCGTGGCTGGAATACTACCTCTTACAAAGACACCGCCGCACAAAAGGAAAGGCAGTGGGAATTGTGAGGTCAGGCTGCCAAGAACTTGGAGCAAACTGACCTCTAGGAGTTAGGAAATTGTCAAATCAAACCTATGGCAGTCAAACCCAGAGAGGAACCCCATTCCAGTGTCACCTCTCGGCTATACCCCGGGTGTGTGGGTCTGAAGAGGTTGAGAAGTCCATGTGGTGCCATCAGCGTTTTCCAGCCAGGGTGTCCACAATCCAAGCCGGGACAGTCTATTCTCTGTCTTGGGGCAAGAAAACCTCAAGAGTGGTGGGACCCACTGAGGAAACCAGAGTGACTGCCCACAAAGTAGCGCGTGGTGAGATGCTGTCCAAGAGGATGAAGGCTCCAGGAGGACAGAGACCTTGTTTCATATTTCTTCCGTATCTTCTAGAACATCTACTCCTGTGTTAGCACATACTGAACCCTCAATAACTTGACTGGCTTAAACAGTCAACCGTGTTCCACCTTTATGAGATGGCTGAAGACCCAATGAATTCTGAACATGCCAGCTAAACTGGCAGAACTCAAAAGATGCATTCAGAGAGCAATGCTTATCACCCACAGAGAGTTTTCCTATGAACTTAATTAAATGCCTCACGTGGGCGTGGGGGTGGGGGTGCGGGCGACCAACTTGGACATTTTATTGCAGTACTTATTTCATTTGGAACTAAGACCACTAATAAACCAATACCGGTCAATTAAATTGGAACAAATGATAAGAAGTGAAACTGAGTGAGGGTACTAGGTTCAGTGGCCTCTTTAAAACACTGAAATAATCCCAATGATAGCACACTACTATTATATTTGGAAGCTACATAAGCTTTAAAAAAATGAGCTAACATCCCCCCACCCCCCACCCCTGCTTAGGCATGTTGTCAAAAGTAAGCAATAAAAAAGTTTAAGCATTCTTTAATAACTTTATTTATAAATGGTTTTATCTGGCTTTCATATCTCATATTCCCATGCATCTCATCATGATGGTTTTAATTATTTTTTCTTTCAATCAGCTAAATTGACTATAATTAAATCGAAACTCCTGGGTTTCTAATATCCCAAAGAAGATGATTTTGCAGTTTTCGCAGCTAGCACATTTTGCCAGAGAATGCCTAAATAATTCTATTTTCATTTGCACACTGTACACTTACTGGATATCTACTTGGCAATGAAAGCTCTCTGTAGCAGTTTCACTAAGCCCATCTGATAAATACAGTGGAAGTGCTCATGGGTCACTTGGGGCTCTGTTGTGTGCTTTGGTTGCTTATCCAGAAGGTTATTTTAGACAACGTGTATGCATGAAAACCGTTTCCTTTCATGCATCCAGTTATCGTGAAAGAGTGAAACAGAAGCGTAACGTGAATATCTGCGAGGCATCCTTTGAATCACCCAGGCGATGGTGCAGGCGTTTGGCTACTAGAACCTCCTTTTCTAGAAAGGTCTGCAGCCATACAAGTTTCGAAGCTCTGCACTGCAGATAACACGCTGGAGCAGTCCTCGGGCCTCCATCTCTGACCTCTTCAAACAAAAACAAGCTCCTCAGCACGCTTAATCCAGCATCGGGTAATCCTGTTTATTGCCTGGAGTTCCTAGAGCATTATTTGCATAGTTTTTAGGTTTAGTAAGAACAGCCTGGCCTATTTCCAAAACTCCTCCCACTACTTCGCACTTTCCACCCCCCATTTATCCATCCATCAGGGCCACTCTGAAGCCCCAAACCACTCAAAGAAAGCAGGGAGGCACGCGCCCATGTGAGGAGGTCCCTGGCATGGCAGGAACAGATGGCGGTGAAACTCAGATGATGGGTTTACAGACGGATTCTACAACAGACCTGGGAATTCGAGGGGATCAAATAGTCACTGACTTCAGTCCCTATTTTAGGTGACTTCACAGCAGGGCTGGGCACCATACGTAAGACAGCATGGCCCCCAGCTCCTCAGGAGGAAGCAAGACTTCACATAGAGGCTGCGCCATCACCCAGGAACAAGCACCTGGATTCATTTATCGTGACTCCCTAGATAGCGTATCCGAGGCTTTATGCCCTTTACTTCTCTGTTGAACTTGGTAAGTGCTCAACACACCCATTACTATAAGACAGGCTAGTCTGAACTCTACTTTCTTCTTAACCTGAAGAGAAGTTTCATTGCTCCATTAATCCCTGATGGAAGGGGAAGAAAAACCATTTCCCTATTTTCTTTATCCTGTGAGGCAGACAGTCTCCAATCAGTAGCCTGTTGTCAACAGCGATGCTCGGGTAGATTACTAGTGCATATTGCTTATAATGGCAGGCACATGGCCCTGGGGCGGCCATCTGCTAGGAAGGAAGTATTCTCTCCTCTAGGATGCTGAAGAGACTGACAGCTAATGTAAACAGAACACTGAATCACCCGTAATAGCACAGGCCATATATTCACTTATTAGCAAATTTTAAGATAAAAACATGGATGGCCTGTGCAGTTCTGTTCGCTTTAAGTATTCCTTTCTGCTTTAAGTTGGGGGGGCGGAGAGGAGGGCGGCATGTCCATGTCCTCGGAAAGGCGGCGCTCTGGTTAACTTATTCTTTTGAAAACCATTTCTCTTAGAAAAAATTTCCATTGAATAACTCCCCACCCCCACCCCCTTGGAAAGAGAGTATCTTAGAAATAACCAGGGGGGACTGGTGCGATAATCACCTTCCCAGAAGATAACCACCTAGCAACAACTGATTAGCTACTTATCTGTCCTTAGGCAAATTCTAAATTGGTGAGTTTTCAAATAAACTCATCATTAAATAGGTTAATGGCTCAGTTCTGGGGAAACCATTAGTAGACTTAGTCCTCATTAGGAATATATGATATCCACTTATAGAATATATGAATCTTAAAGAGCACTGATGAAAAATAACTGGCTGTAATTAGTTATTAATATTGTATTAATTACTAGACTTGCTGTCCAGGTTGAACCAATCTACAGAGAGTGAAGAGTCACAATTACCTCGATACTTTAAGTCTTCAGATTTGCATTAGCCTGGTTTTTTATTCTAATTTTGTGAAGGAAGTAACATCATTATCTTGAACACTTTCCAAATCTTTACTATCTTGTTTCTTTGGTAAACACTGGGCCCATGATCATAAAGAGCTTTGTTTTCCTGATTCACATCGTTTCTTTACTTAGGTGCCTCTGTAAGCTGTCTAATAACTCTACAAATTCTAACTTGCTCTAGAGGGAGTAGGTTGGATCCTATGAGAAAGTTATTCATCAGGGTAAACAAAAGACAACGAAAGATAACTATGGCAGTTTAAAACACATCCTCTGGTCTGCTCTTTCCTGATAATGCTTACAAGCACCTCTACCACAAACTGAGTGACCTTGAGCAAGTCATCCAGCTTCCCTCAGCTTGTTTTCAATCATGTAACTTTTTCACTTAACAGATCATGGTTCTCAACCTCAGCCAAAAGGCTGCGTGTTAGTTTTCTCCGATTGGCATGAGGTAGCCAGTGCTGCCACGCTGAGTTGAAAGTGTTTTAGTGCATTGGGCGGTAGAATGTCTTATATACAGTGTGCTTTAGCATACAGTCCATGGGAGAAGCCAACCCAAATCCAAAATGTCAGCAGGGTCTTTGGTTAACATCTAAATTACTGTGGTGCTCTTGGGTCCGGCGGTTCAAACCCACCAGCTCCTCTGCAGGAGACAGATCGGTTGTCAGCTCCCTTACAGATGGACAGCGTTGGACACTCCATATAGTGTCACTGTGAGGGTGCGAATCTACTAAAAGGCAGTGAGGTTTGGGTTTGTCTGTTATTGGGTTTTTGTTGGTTTTTTTCTGATGACAATGTGAACAATGTAAACAACAATGTAGTTAAAAGATATGATGAGGTTGTATCACATGAAAATATTGTAAAAGCATCATTTTCCTAAGATTCAACAAAACACAAGTCCTCTGGCTCTGTGAATGTGTGGGCACACCACCTAAGCTTTCTAAGTTCCAAGATTCTTATTTCAAAAATAACCCTGAAAACAGAGATCCAGGGTACCTTGCCTATGTCATGAATGTCGTTTCTTTGCATTAGTATTGAATGCCACAACATATGTGTTAAAACTGTCAAGTCCAGAAAAAAATGCTTTTGAATTTTGAACATTGCTCTTCGACAGAAAGGAGAGAGAAGTCTACAATCTATCGTTCAATACTGATCAGAAATAACAGTTACAATTCCATCCTATTCTTCAATGGTTTCCTTTTAGAACAAGAAACTCTCCATGAACTTTTGGGGTGGCTGGTTGTACGTCTAACCTGGAGACAAAAGACTTAGGAGGCAAAAGATGGACTGATATAAGTAGCAACTTTGACATTTGTATGCAGAAACATACATTTGAATGTCACATTGAGAAATACACATTTAGCACTAACAGTACACAAAGGTATAATTGCATCTTAGCATAGAGATATGAATTTTAAGGTAATTATTGAATCGCTTAATATGATGAAGTATGTCATATGACCTTTTTTATGCACTGAAAAACTTGAAATGTTATTACTAAGCATGATAATTCACAAGGTACTTATAATGATAACCAATGGGTAGATTAAAATAACAGTACGATTGTACTTACATTTAAGATTATAAAATATAAACATAATCATTAAGTTTCACTGAGAAGGAAAAAAATATCCACATGGAGTCTGTTGAGGTATGATTAGTTAGGTGTGATATTATGGAGACACGCGTGCGCACACGCACACACACACAGGAACATCACTCATACATAGTTATTTCTGGAATACCTGACACTTTACAGTTTTCATAAGAGACACAATTATAATTGTGATGCCCTTGACCATTTAGCTTTTAAAAATATTACTGATTGTATTTTAACCTAGTATTCTAGAATTTAAATACAAGCACAATTGAATAATGAATACATTTATCAATATTGAGTCCGTAAGTATCATACACAAAAGGTATATACCTCAGTGACTGTCCTTAAGTCCACGAGGACTCATAGGGACCCCATGAGGGCAGGGGAGAACTGCTCCTGTGAGTGTCCAAGACTGGAGCTCTTTTCTGAAGTAAGAACTCCCATCTTTCTCCCATTGGTGGTTTCAAACTGCTGACTTGGCAGGTAGCAGCCCAACCCGTAGCCACTATGCCACCAGGGGCACGTTCACTTAAGTTTTACAGTGCCACATTGTTGGCTATTAAGAAAGAAAATGAAGGCCTATGCCAATTCTAATCATTTTCTTGTTACTAGAAAAGAAATGAGGTGGTGCGGTGAGGTCCCTACCGGGCTGCTGACCCCAGGTGGTACTTCAGCCTGCCGCTTATCCCTCAGGTAAAAGAAGGCTGTCTCTTTCCCTCAAGAGTTACAGTTGAACTTGACTCCAAGGGGTTGGGTTGGATTTTATTTGGTTCCGGTCATAGAAAGACGTCAGGACCTGGAATCAGGTTATTTTCCTATGTGTACACATCACCCCAAAGTTTGAACTCAGTGGTTATAACTAATGTAATGCATCAAGGCATGAGAGAGACTACCAGGCCTACCGTGTCCTACACACAGACCAAGGAGGTACGCAACATATGCTCTAGATCTTTCTATTCAGAGTTGCTTCTGGGTGTTTTATAAGAGGGAAAAATCAATGCAAGTGTCATAGCTATTTTGAAAGTACCCTGGTACTCAGAAGTAGTTATCAACCTTGGCAATTCCTTAGTCTTGAGTGAGGACCACTTCACTGGTTCTCTTCAGAAAGGAAAAGAAAATCTGCTCTTGAACTCTGTCTACAGTCATCTGTCTTAAGTGAGTCCAAATAATCAGTGCAATCTTGAGGAATACATTCACACTAAATAAAATTAGCACGGAGCGTTCCTGTTTAAATTTGGAAAGCATTGTTTTCACAAAACTTAAGAACTGATAAATAACACAATGTTTAAAAGCGATACTTTCAGAGGCTTGTACAATGCTGCTTTTATTTCTCAATTAAAATGACAAAATTAAAATGCCTGGCCCATCTTGCACAGAAATGCGTATTCTGAGCACGTCTGTACTAGAGAAATTCGACTGAGAACTCAACTCTATTCCAAGGGCCTCAGTGCAGAACTGCCTTGGTGGGCGGGGCCAGAGCTCTTCGCTTCACTCTGAGTGTTTTCCCCACTCTTTCTACTTGGCAATGCAGATGAAAGACTAAAGTTACATTTTCCCTTAAGTTTCTTAGGTGAAACGGGAACACTTGATTCTGTGCTACTCAAAAAAAAAAACAAAGCCAAAAAGAAAAACCTCTCCACTCGCCAAATCTGATACCAAAAGTTAACCAGTGCTTGGAACTATGCTTCTACAGAAAATGCATTAGTGGGAATTTTAACAGAAAACACATTATACCCATGCTGTTGTTACTAAACTCTGAAAGGGGGAGAAAGGGGGGGAAAGAAAGAAAAAAAGCACTTTGGTGGGGGGGTGGTAAAGCTCCTCCTTTTAATTTTAATCATTCTAAATAAAGCATTAATTCTCAATTGCATTATTCTTCTGGATGGGAGGAGAAGGTAACAAACATGGACCGCTCCCTACATTATATAATCATGCTACAAGTCTAGCGAGTGCTTAGATGGCCCATCTCGTTACATTAACCTAAAAGAATAAAGCCCATATTGAAAAAAGGGTGATTAATCATCGGAAAGTTTGTTTTCTTTTGAATGTGTCCTGCATGAACAGCCAACACTGTCACTTCGAAAGAGGAGAAATGAATATTCTCGTAATATATTTTTACCTTAGTCTGTCAACATAACATACGAGGTAACACAAAGCACAAGCTGAGTGTGGTTCCAGTTAGGATACTGTCCTTGTTCTTGCACTGTGCTACTTCAAATACTCCCAAATTATAATTCACAATGAGTTACTCACACAGGGGGGAAATCGTTCTTGGAGAGATGGCAGCTGAGCTCATAATCAAGCAGCAAAGGTGCACATTTCTTCAGAGGTACTGGTTCCCCTTTCAGAATCCTGACTTTTGCGTCTGTTTGTTTTCCATGAAGTGCACCCACCCATTTAAAAACCGCCTTGCTTCTATATTTTCGGTTTCAAAATGACAAGCACTAGCAGAGTGATTAGATTTTTTAGAGCCTTTCCCTGGAGAGGCTGCAAACATTCTTGGTGTCCATCAGCCCCCTGCCCTCCAGCAGCCCGGCCCTGAGGGTTCTAATTACCCCCATTTTACAGGTAGAGAAAGTGAGAAGAGATTAAGTGCCATGCTTACATAGTCACAATGACTCATTAAGATCAGTGACAAGAGGCCTGGTTTCCTGATTCCTGGTTTAGTGTTCCACATACTATGCCTTCCTTCTACGAAGTCCTATTTTTGTAAAGGTTTCTCTTTCAATAAAGGAAACAGCACAAATCATGTGACTTTCATTCAGGAGCGACTGCGTGTGTTTTCATTAGCACCTTACTTGTCTGCTTCTGGGGATAGGGCAGCAGCCGGGAACCACGCTATCTTATTATGATCAGAAGCTACTCAACTACAGCAGAATGGCATTCACAACAGAAAAGACATAGAGCTTATGGGGGCTGGCTGTCAAGGGATCTCACTGGATTTCTCAAAGTATTCCACTCTATGGTTTCAAGATTTCAGAGGCCATACTTTTAAGCATAAACCCTGATTTTACTGTTCCTTTGCAGACGTTTCTTTTGTCCTGTAATTCTTTTACCATGTGATATGCACTGGTATTCTGCTTACTTCATTTGAATACAGGCATTTTCAGTGGTCCTTTTTTATCTACGGTCTCTTTAAACAGCCATCAATTGCAGGAGGAAAATCCCACTAAAGAGAAACACTACAGAAGCAAACAGATATGATGTAAACCAAGCTACAATCTTCACCTACAAATACTATGTAAAATTTCAACGTTTAAAGCAAGGTTTAAAGGTTTAATTTCAAGTTTTAATGCCAGATTGATTTGGGGAACCTATTTCCAATCTCCAAATTATCAGGGTGGCGAGGACTCTTCTGTAAACAGCACATGCAGAAACACACAAGTTACCTTTCGATGCCCCCAAATCAGTTGTAGGACTTAGAGTTAAATTCTTATTTGGTTTGAACCAATAAAGAAAAAAAAAACACACACACACACACCATATACTGAGGTTGTACTAACTTTTTAATTGGCTTTAGACTTTAAACCCTACCCTCACTCCCCATTCTACTGTAAACAACTGTCACAGATTCCTGGAACCTTTCCTCTCTTTTGCCACTTCTGCAAATTCTAAACACTACCCAAGTAACCCCAAATTATTTAGCCTCAGCATAACTAATTAAGCCTTTCCATGCTGAGCACGAGGAGCACTATGGGGAAGCATATGGCACTTCTGAGAACCAGGGCAATTCAGGCAGCAACCAACGCAGTCCTTTTTCTAGTTCATCTTCAAAGAAATGCACTGCAGGTCTGATGACTGTAAATCATTCTCTTAAAGGGCATTTATCTATAAGCACCAAAAATAAATTCGGCACACATATGTGAGTTAAATTAAAGTGGATGTTCACCTGAGTCTCTCAATGATCCCTTTCCGGCTCACAGACCACAAGTTTAATACGAGAAGATGATGTACTTCCCAACTTCCCCTTCTCTGGCCTACTGTTCTCTGCGACCAAGTTAGTTCAGACTAGAAAGCCACCGTACAGGCCGTCCTTGAAAAGAAAACACGAACTGTGGCCATGGCCCACTGTGATCTGCTGGATCAATTGCAGTGATCTATTTTTGCTTGAAAAACAGCCATTTTCCTTCTTACTGGCGTGTTTTGGTGAAACCACACAGACTTTGGACAATCAGTAACACACCCGATCACTCATCGCTGTTTCAGCACCCATGGCAATACCCCCTCCCCCCGCCCACCCCCAAAAGCTGTTTTGATTTCAGAATCGTGAATCCTATAGGCTGAGAGCAATTTCATACTGGTGGGAAATCTTAAACAAAACCAGCAAAATCAGGTCTCTAAATATACTTATCTCTCTGTCAGCTTACAATTTTTCACTAATCTGAAAAGGGCATTTTGTCACACATGAATCACATTTCTGCATGTATCGACTTTTATCAGAATGGCCTTGAATTCTTTCAGGCCTGCGGGCCCAGACTACAAACCCTTATCCTGCCTGTTACTGCAAGAACCAACTCCAGGGCCCCTACCGGAATCCAGTCCAGGTTTTTACCGCTTATTCCACCAAAACAACAACAGTAAAGGGTGTCAGGTTCTCGGACTGTTTTTCCACACTCGCAAACGAAGCTACTCATAGGGGATATATCCGCTTAATTAATACCAAATGAGAAAGAGGGCTAGTTCCCCACTCATTTATACCTGTGTGTTTATATGACCTAGGCTTGCATAGTACCTTCCAGATACATTAGCCAATTGTCAGACATACCAGTAGTATCTAATTAGTGTAACCTCGGCAAAGTGACCTGAGACTCATCCTTTATGGGATCCATCCTGACAACTTCCAATTGATTTAATTAGATGCTGAAGCTCTACATTCCTGATAATTCTCTGGGACTCTTTTCATCGTTCATGCGACAGCTTTAATGGGGGGAGGGGAGAAGAGGAAATAGCTTTTCCTCGCTTGCAGTAGAATAATGGGTGATTTACCCTACAGCTATCATTTCAGATCGCAGGAAACAACAGTCCCAAGTACATAAAACTATAAAGCATACACTAGTCGTCAATAAAATTAAAGGGGTCTGTTTATCTTAAGAACAAAAGGCAGATGGATCCCCAAGCTACCTCAGTCATCCCATTGTGCACCCTGCAGGCGCTGTACTTTGAGCCAGCATCCACTGCTGCATCTGAACCCCACCACTGCTGTTGTGTGCTTCCTGGTCCCCAAAGAGGCTCAATCTACTAAACAACCCAGCCAAGAAACGGCCACAGAATTCAAGAAGCAATTCTCTCGAGTTGGCTATTCACCTCATGCATACCTCTTTCCTCCCTTACCAGTCAAAGTTTGAGACAACTAGGATGCACTGCGGGCTGCAAAGCAGGCACACATCTCTTGGCATTGGTGCTTGTTGTGAACCTTGGCAATGCTGGGCACTGTCCTAGAGACCACTGCTTTTGTCTCTCACCCTTTTCTTCTACAACACTGATTCTAAATCCTGGCTGCCCATTAAAATCACCCAGGGGACTCTAAAATCTGGGTATCTGTCCTCTACACTCCTGAGATAATGCATGCACACACACACACACACAAATGTGAAAGGACTGCAAAAAGTTGGTGAAAAAAACATATAAGATAATGAAAGTTTTCAATGAAATTTAGCCCCTCCTATGTGTGTGTGTGCACACGTATGTGTATATACACATATCGGTGTATATATATAGAGAGAATGTAGGAATAAAAGAATAGAGAAATAAAGACTGTATTTTCAACGTACCTTGCTGGCATATTATGTTTCAAGCTTCCCCAGAGTACCCAAACACTGAGGCAAGGTTCTCAAAGTATAGCCCCCAGGCTGGTAGCACCAGCATCATCTTAGGGCTTGATTAGAAATTCGAATTCTAAGCTGCACCCCAGACCCTATGAATTGGAACCGGGAGGTGGGGTGAGTTTACAGAACCCAGCAATCAATATTTTAACAAACAGATTCCGACCTATGTTCAAAGTTCGAGAACCACAGCTCTGAAGTGTTCCCATTTCATTCCTTTCAGAGAAAAGTAATTCATCCGGTGGGAAAATGCCTAGAGTGTACATGGAACACGTAGGTGGCTAGCAGCCAGCTAAACTCATGACGTTAATTACTTACATGAATTTCAGGTCTGTTTTTATAAACTCTGAGGCTCTGGTTTCCAACTAAAGGAGCTCAAACTGAGAGGTGAAGACTGCAGCCAGTGGGGGCGCACTTTGCACCTTGGTTCCTTCCTAGCAGAACTTTCTCAATGGAGCCAAACCCAAAGGGCAAACCCACTGCCATGGGGCTGGGACCCACAACTTCACTTGTGGCCGCCTCGGTAGTTTGGCCTACCTGAGGGGAACTTCTGCAACCACACTAACAGAGAGGAAGAGAGAAAGAGATGTGTGTGTGTCTAAGAAACATCAGAGCCTCCTGGGCCAGAGCTTCACACACATCTCAAAGGCTATTTGGCTGTTCTTGGCAAGTGCTTTGGCGAAAGAGAAGAAGGGAGCCAAAGCATGAAAGAAAGCAGTGAACCTCGGCCAGGACTTGTTGGCAATTCAGGTCAAAGTACCAAAAAAACAAAAGAAGACAAAACAAAAAGGTGGGGGAGATATGCAATGGTCTCACCTTTCACAACAGTAGCCTCCTTCAGGTGGTGCGACAAGAAGTCAATGCTGGCATAGGTGTTGGCAGAGGGCAGGGCGCCAGGCCCTGGCCCCCCACACCCCCCACCGGTGCTGCCGCCACCTACAGCGTTGATGAGCCCCCCAAGGCTATGGTTCCGGACCCAGGAGTTCTTTTCTCCTGGTGGTGGGTGCTGGGGCTGCTGCGGTAGAAGCCCAGTCTCCTCCTGGACATCGATGGCGATGTAGTTGAGCCCATTCTGGAAACCCGCGGAGGTCTCCCTGCGCATGGGCGAACCACTGCCCCCAGGGCAGCCTATCAATCCCCCCGACTGATTTTGTGTCCATGGTCTCGGCTGCTGCGATGGCACAGGAAGGGCTGGCTGCGACGGATGGGGGGACTTGGGGGGCTCATCTCCCCCTCCAAGTCCACCCACACCACTACCGCCGCCCTCGCCACTTTTCCTGAGAGAGACATTTTCCACGGAGGCCGAGTTGTGGCGCTTAGGATTGTGGGCGAAGGACGGGGACACAGGGGTCACAGTAGTGGTCGAGGAGAAGGTCTCTGAGCTGTGCCGCCGGCGGCCCCCCTGAGGATCCGCGCGGATGACCTTGGCGCCTCTGTGTGGGTCTGGGGCTGGGCTGGCCTGCAGGAAGGCTTCCATGCCGGACACCTGATCCATGAGACTCAGCCTCTTCACGCCTGCAGTCGGGCTGGTCACACGGGCACTTTCTGGCTTCGGAGGTGCCGCAATGGGTTGTGGCGGGGTGGCAGCCACACCAAAGGCCATCTCGGTGTAGTCACCATTGTCCCCAGTCTCAGAGGACGAAGAGGAGGCAGCGCTGGGGCCCTGGGAGGTGGCAGCAGTGGACACTGGAGGCAGCCGGTATAGCTCCCCTGGTGGCGGCGGTAAAGGTGGCTGCTGCTGGGGGCATGACGCAGAGGAAGGAGATGCTGAGGGCCTTGGGGGCAGTGGTGGGTATGGAGAGGAGGCCTCCGGGGAGAGGAGGGCATCTAAGGAGCCTATAGGGTCACCACTCTGGGTCCCTGGCTTGGGTGACTTGGGCGAGTTAAAGTCGAGGTTCATGTAGTCTGACAGAGGGGAACGTTGCCGGCTGTCGCTGCTCGTTCCTGGGGTGCCAGAGCCCAGGGAGGAGGCTGGGCTACTGGCCGACAGCAGCGAGGAGGACGAGGCTGCCGAGGCCAAGAGCGTAGGGGCAGGCGGGGAAAGGCGGGCTCCTGCCTCGCCGAAGTCGATGTTGATGTATTCACCAGGACTCTTGGGTTCCGGTGGCAGAGGGTATTCATGCATGCTTGGCAGAGTCTGAAGGCCCTCCAAGGATAGGCGAGTGGGCCGCACGGCCCGACAGCGTTGGTTCAGGAACCCCTCCGGGCGGCTGCTGCCACCGCCACTGCCACCATGGCCACTTTGCCTCATGGGTGAAGGCACTACTGGGTGGTGAGGTTGGATGTGGCTCCCCCCACTGGCACCAAAGGCGCTGGCCGACTGGGTGGTCACTGGGGTGGCCAGTGGCTGTGGACTGGTCTGTTGGTCTGGCCTCTCCTCCTCCAGGATCCGCCCCACCGGGGAGCTCATCAGTACATACTGGTCATTGTCCCCATTGCAAGTATAAGGAGCCTTGTAAGAGCGGGGCAAAGAGCTGTAGCAGTAGCCGGGGACTCCTTTGAGGATTTCTCCACCACTGTGCAAAGCAGCTGAGAAGAAGTCGGGAGGGGTGCAGGCAGTGCCCGCGTCACTGGGGGACATATTGAGGTAGTCCCCATTAGAAAGCAGCTTGCTGTCAGAGTTCTCCACGGACAGCTTGGAGCTGCACCACATGCGCATGTACCTATTGTCCTCTGGGGAGCTCTCAGCTGGGGAACTGGTCTTGTAGCTGACCCCATTCACTGGAAAGCCTCTTCCAGCTGCAGAGGTGGTTGTTGGCACCCCAGCTCCTGAGGGGGGCAAGATGGAAGCCGAAGCACGGGGTTGCAGGATTTGCTTGGGGGCAGACACACTGGTGGGGCTCATGGGCATGTAGTCATCTCTCTTACAGCTGCCACTGCTGGCACCCATCATCGGAGCCACACCAGGGGTCATGGGCATGTAGCCATCATCTGTCCCCAGGTTACTGCTGGAGCTCCTGTGCGAGCCGATCTCTATGTCTCCGTAGTCCTCGGGGTAGGGGTTGTAGGCCACTTTGGGAGAGGATGCTGGGCAGGATGGGCAGAGGCGGCCTGAGCTGCCAGAAAAAGTGGCCCGCATCAGAGTGTATTCGTCCAGGGATGCAGAGGAGGGCTGGGGCACTGCCCGCTGACGGGCAGGTGTGGTCAGGGAGTAAGTCCTCTTCCTTAGCCCTTTGTCCAAGTCCTGAGCCCCGTCCCCTGAAACCCTGCGATAGGGGCGGCCACAGTGGCTCAAGGGCCTCTCCATGGTCATGTACCCATACAACTCGCTCCCACTGCCATCTCGCGCAGGTGGGGTCTCAGCGATGGACTCGGGAGTGTTGCTTCGATGGCTGCAGAAGGCTCTCAAGTCTCCAGGGCTAGAGCCGTACTCATCCAGGGATATGAACCCAGGGTCACTGGGGGAGCCGGAGGCAGAGGCACTGCCACTAGAGGGCCGCTGGCTCTGATGATGGTGCAGAGGGTGCTGCAGATGCGGGTGTGGGCCTGGAGGGAGCGGGTAGGAGCCCGACCCGTGCCCACTGCTGGAGGAGAGGCTGCCAGGGCTGGTGGCCACCGGAGGCGAGTGGGACACGGGCATGGACATGGAGCGGCTGTGTTGCAGGGCGCCCCCTGCCGGCGCCAGCATCATCTTGCTCAGATGGCCGCTGCAGCCGCTGCTCAG
>NW_022111368.1:6860292-6876039 GCF_000313985.2 Echinops telfairi
GTCTCGCGCACCTATTTGCGTGGCAGGTTCCCGGGAAGTTGAAATGGTCAGCGTTGGTAGCAATGGGAGAAAGAGAAAGAAGACAAGCAGGCATAGGAAAATGCAGTTTCCATAGTGCAGGGAAGAGGGCGGGCACTTGTCAGAAAACAATCCCAGGGAACTCGTTTATCCGTGACAGGGAGTCTTTCCCCCTCAAAGACACCCTCAGTACCCACACACAGTTAAGTGCTTTATCATGCCTGGGACTGCAGAGTTGAAGACGCCCTTGGGGAGATGCTTGGAATTGTTACATCTCCAAGACTTTTGTGACTTTCAAAGTCCCTTAACAAATAAGGATCCATATGATGACATCCCCTAAATAACAAAATGAGAGCTACTGCTAAGAGTGGGGATTCCTGAGTTTAGGGCAGCAAAAATATAATAGAATTGTCTCAAGGAGGTATATTTAAAACTAACCTTCCATTTTAACCTATACATGTGAAAACGAAATAATAATGCCACAAGCAATGCCTTTTTCAACATGGCATAGGCTGCCCCCCTTTGATGGGCTTGGTCCTTTGGTTTTCGGTTTTCTTTAGACCTCTTGGCCTTTTTATGCTAACAAATTGCCTAGCAATATGTCTTAGCCGAGAAAAAAGATGAAGGGCATCTTATATTGGACTTGATGAAAATGCGCCCCATTTCATTGGCTTTGCAATATTTTACACCCCACTTATGAAATATATGAATGTGTGCTGCTTCTACATCCCGCAATCTGGAATAGCAAACAATAATAAAGGGAGTAACCTTTTCCAGCATCCTGTGATGATTGCCTTTGAGAAACTTCCTTTTGCCATTGTCTCTGTTTTTTTAAATGTTGAATTTTATGCACAATTCAATTCTCCTATAATTCAGTGTTTACTCACTCCGCTTGATGTTTACTTGCTCATGTTAGTAATGATGGGGTTCAATTGGTTAAAACCAACTTAAAGGTAAAGAACAAAAATTTTAACATGAACGGGCAACAGCTTAATTGATCAGCATAGAGCATGGCTATTCATGGTTTTCCCATCGACTACCTTGGTTACGGAGTTAAAGACAACATAGACCAGCAAGACAAATTATCACCTATATGCTCATAGCATGAAGTCTGCAGGGCTACAGCAGAACTGCAAACTCATAATTCCTAAGTCTTCCAACCTCCAAATACAAATTGTGTGGGAGGCACAATTTCAATTCTCACTTAGAAGGCAGTCCACGCAACCAGCGCTAAGAAACTCTAATTAGAAGTATCCCAGTTTTCCTCAACCAAAGAATTCATTCTTGCCTCCTTTCTGTTGCCAAATAAGCTATTTATTTATTTAAAGCTTGTTCTACACCTTGCGATTTTCCAACTGTTCTCTCATACTTTTCCAGCAAAAGTCAGCTAATAACATCTGCCAATAGGTTCTCTACTGCAGGACTAGGCACTGCTTGTGTGGCCTGTTGCCAGCAAACAGCCTGGTTGAAAGTTTTTCTCAGGGTCCAGGATCTTTCGTTGGTAGTTTTCATTTCCTTGTTACTAGTTTAAAAAAAAAAAAAAAAAGCAAAGGATGTTTTACAAAAACCTTTTGCAGTAAAGATTCTATTAGGAAAAGAAAAAGTCTGTTCTACAATTATTGATCACTATTCCTGATAATCAATTTCATAAATATACCAAAAAATCAAGAATGTCACGATGGTGTAAGATATGACAAATTAATAATACGTAATTTATCAAGGGTTCACAAGGATGGGAGGGTAAGGGAGGGAGGGAAAAAAGAGCCGATACTAAGGGCTCAAGCGGAAAGAAAATGTTTTGAAAATGACGATGGTAACATATATACAAGTTTGCTTGATATAATTGATTTATGGATTTTTATAATATCTGTATGAGCCCCCAATAAAAGGATTTAATAAGATAAAAATAGAAAAGAATGACACGAATCTCTAATATCAAGCATGTAAAACAGTTTTTTTACATAGTATGGATACAACAAGCATGTATAGGAGGAAAGAAAACATTAGGTACTTGTGGAGTTGTTCTTTTTTTTTAATTGATGAACTAGATATCAAACTGACTGAGCAAGTGTTTAAGTGGAAATCTTATTATATAGCCAGCTATAAAAGCTACAATTTAAAATATATTTTAGGAAGTATAAATTTTAACTTCCAAGGTTAACATCAAATAATATACTTGGGTTTTAATAAGGGTGGCAACATTTCATCACATTTCTCTTCAGTACATAGAGTAGTTGAGCTCATTTGATAACTATCCATTCCTCTCATGAATGAACTGTGGACAGAGGGATAACGCGGTCCTCATTTGGAATCCACAAGGGGACTTCAGTGCACTTGAGAAGTTTTGCTTTAAACATATTAGACCTTTACTAATATGTTTCAACTGAAATCTAACATGAATTTTTGTAGCATGTAGAGTAGCATGCTTACTCTACATGTGTGTAACAGAATTACTTACATGAAAGCATATAACTGCTATTGGGATCATTATCTAGATAATAATGTTAACTGTTGCAAGAAACAGGATTAATAAAGCATATTAGTTCCTTGGAAATTGTAAAGATGCTATAAAAATATGTTAGTCTTTTTTCTGCTTGGAAAATGTATGTATATAAAAATACATTTTAAAAGAATTTTTTAACCTAAACTACTTATATGTATATACTTAGATAGCAGAGCAAACTACTGTAACTTTTAAAATAAAATTTCTCTGAAAATGTAGGAACTGGATGTGTACTGCTTAGAAAATGTTTCACTATGTAGTGCAAAGGCAGCCATATTCAAAACATTTTCATAGTGGAATTATTTTAAATAAAACCATGCGGAGGGACAAACATGGCCAATTTAAAAAGTGGCTGCAGTTGGAAATTTTTAATTCTTATGAGTACGCTTCTGGATTTTGTAGTCTGTATTTTGAAAATACATTTCTAAATTAAAAAAAAATTGAAACCTCTTTCATTAAAACGAAAATTATATGGTATGATTATATGTCATTATTTAATAGTATGTTTTAGAAACATCACACACATACCCAAAACCCGATGCTAGGTTTCTTTTTTTAGAGCATCTTTTTTCCTTGGAGAAGATGCTTGGACCCAGCACTATCATCTATCCTTAAATGACAGTGTCTTACTGGCTGTTAGTAGGCTAGGTGCTGGGTTAAAACCATTGTGCTTTTTTCGCCCTCCTGTCAGACAGAGGAAAGCAAAATTGTCTGCCTTTCAGTCTGTAGATCATAAGCAGATGACACAAAATGTCTCTAAAATGACACAGCTATATTTTCGGGGTGGGGGTGGGAGAACAATGATCATCAGTGGATTGCTGGGAGCGTCCTTGAGCAGAGCACTAGAGGTACAAAGGGAAAAGATCCCCTTGTGTTCTTGATTCCAGTGTTTTCTCTAGGAGCAAGCTTTTGACCTGTGATTGTCAACTGGTCAGCAGGCAAATAGGAGGACAGGAGCGTTTGACTAGATGCTCTTGTGTTTTGTGGAGTAATCACTGGAAACCGTCCACTTTTCTGCAGTTGTTCACGTGCTGTTTCCAGGCTTACCTTTGGACTGTTTTCCAGAGTTGTTTTGAAATTCAATCTAAAGATGTGAGAGGAAATGTGACCCATTCTTGTGAATGCTGCCACCATCTGGCAGTGTTTCTTCCCCAGGCAGATTTGGGGCTGTAATGTGAGTTCCAGCCAAAGCGGTGGCCACTTTTGTAGGAAAATTGGTTAGAGTTTACTGACTCTCTTTAAACCTTTAAGAAGTTGATAGAAACAATCAAAGGCACAAAAATATCAGTGTTTTCTGATGACTGAGAACAGTGTTGGGTCAAATGAAGAAAGAGTAAATCTGTAGGTGTAAGAATTTAGTTATTTTTATGATTTAGTATCTAGCTACTACACCCATATTTTCTAATATGTTTTAGACTCCAGATTTCACATTTAACATAAGCCATATTTTAAAAATTATGTTAATGCCCACTTGGGATCTTCGAAAATGATCTTGGTCCACAAAATGTAAACAACTATATCTCTTAACCCTGCATTTGTTTAGAACTATTTTCTGGAGCAAGCCATTAAGAGTTACAATAAAAATGAAACAAAACGAAAAAAAGAGTTACAGTCAAGATGGAGGTGTCTGCTAAGCCTCTGCTTGCTCGCCTGTTTACCCTATTCTCCCCTTAAATCGGTTTATCAGTTTCAAGTTTATTTTAGAGTAAGTCAAAGACAGCTTGAGAGAGGCTGGAAAGCAAAGGAGAAAAGGGATGTATGTGGAAGAAAATGTATCTTAAAAAAACGTAAAATGACAAGTGATGGTTAATAAGTGTCAAATGAGCTATCCTTTTGATTGAGTAAAGTTTTTTGAACTCATGTACTTATGACTTATCAACTCTAAGTGTGTAAATTACATTTTCCTTCTTAATTGAATTGGTCTCAATCTTTAGTCAATGCAAATGATAAAGACAGTCAAGATAGCGATACTTTCATAGCTAACTTATTCAAATTCAGTGAAGGTAGAAAGAGGCTTACTTGCTACCAAGAATGTCCTGGAAGTTTCTTTCTATGTGAATGGGGTGGGGTTAGGCTAATAGACATTAATGATAATAGCCAGTAAGAATGGTTTATCTATATATCCTTGCATTTTGTTATGTTTGATTCTTTCAGGTGTGTAGAATAAATAAAAATGTATTCTCATAGTGTAGATTATATAATTATAACACAATTAGAAATTGATCTTAGGTCTTTTATTATTCCTAGTGGATAATCTTTACGTCTCTGCCCTAGTGGATAATCTTTACATCAATTCCAGGTATTGATACAAAGATCAATGAGAACATTTCATTATTTTATTATGTAGGAAACTTTTTGATCTGTGCAAAACATTTATAACAAATGAGAATGACTAATGCAATGGAGGAAATATGGATTCAGGAGGTTCAAAAGAAAATGCAACAGATAACTTCTGAAGTTAAAGCTGGTAATATTTTCGGCTATTTTCCACTGATCATTCAATGAAGTTTCAGTTCAGATAAACACATTTTAAGAGTTACTACTATAAGTGTAAATCTCGATTTGCCTTTTAATGTTTGCTATTTATTAAGGTTTCAACAATTAACCTAGCTTTGGTTTACTAACAGATTAAGCATAAAATAAAACTATTTGTTGAAAATATTTAAGAATTACCTTGTATGATGTCATAATGTCTGTTTTGATAATACAGAGCATGAAATGATAAGGCATATTCCCTATGGTTATGAAAAAGCACACCGAAAATAAAATGCATTTGTATTTTGAGACTATGTATTGCCCTCTTAAAATTTCTTCACGTTAAAAATATACAATTTTGAAAATGGCATTCGTATTTATTATTTTTTATGAAACAAAAAAGAAATGGACAAGCATGAAAGGTTATTGTTTTAAGTCGCATGGGTCTTCAGTTCTAGATAATACAAAAGTGTGGTTACTTATTATTCATGTGTTTATGTATTCCTCAATATGAAATGTGAGAACTCAGAAGACATTGAGTTACTAAATGTGTTCATTATAAGTTAAGTTTCAAACAGATCTAGGCATTAACAAATCTAAATAATAAAAAAACACTCTTTCCCTTAAATGATTTCTGCTTGAAAAAATTCAAGTTTGCCTTTAGAAAGTTGTCATGTATTATTATTTGGAGGTAAACCAAAATGACATCATAACTAGCATCTGTTTTTTTCCCTCTAAATTTCAGTTCTTCGTTTTAATTCCTATTGTTGATATTTTAGCCATTTCTTACTACTGTCTATGACAGAAGTGATTTTCGCCTTTGAGCCTAGGAGGCTTCATAGAATACCAAGTGTTCACATCAAAGTACGTATGTGTTCAAGGACAGATGATAGAGAGATTCAGGCAGAAAACAAGAGGCAGACTCCATCCTTACTAAATGGGAATCTCCTCTGATTGATATGGTGCTTGTCCCTGGAAGCAAGAAGACGGGTACATGATGAAGGGCAGAAGGTAGACTTGAGACACTTCACAACAAATCTTATTTTCAATGCCTTTAATATGGTGGTGTTAAAAGTTGTCACTAATACGTTGCTCACATTTTGCACGTCTATATGCTGTTGGCAATTTCTAGAAAATTTCTTGGGATGGGGAAAACCTTGTTAGGTCTCCCCAAGCTTGTTTTCAACATAGTGTTCCTAGGTCTGATTAAATTATAATCTCAAAAACTAATTATAATCTCAAAAAAATTAAGATATTTCATGATAATAAACAAGTTTCCATTTAAAAATTTATCATTTTATTGGGGACTAATACAATTCTTATCACAATCCATACATACATCCATTGTGTCAAGCACATTTGTACATTTGTTGCCATCATCTTTCTCAAAACATTTGAGCCCTTGGTATCAGCTCCTCCTTTTCCTCCTCTCTCTCCGCTCCCCCCTCCCTCATGAACCCTTGATAATTTATAAATTATTATTATTTTGTCATATCGTACACTGTCCGACATCTTCCTTCACCTGTTTTTCTGTTGTCCATCCCCCAGGGAGGAGGTTACATGTAGCTCCTTGTAATTGGTTCTCCCTGTCCATTTGATAAAGAAGGCACGGCCATTTAAAGGAGATGAAGAGTGCTTAGACCCTGTACATGTTTCCCAAGTTATCAACGGAACACTTACAGGAAAAGGAGGGCAGAAAATAAAGACTAGTTTTGTTTCGTGCAAATTAGTTTGATTTAACCAAACATTAGTGTGTTTTCTTTCACACAAGGCATGTTTTGGATTATGGATGCTGCCTAGGTCTACAGAACATAGAATGAATATTGAATGAATGAATGGATTGGAATGAATGAATGAATATAGAATACAGAAAGATCCTGAGTATATATGATCACCGGTGATGTTGCCTGTGATAAATGTGATGAACAACAATGGAGTTGGACCTATCTGTCCTCCTCTGGCTTGACTACTGCCATAAGGCGGGGGTCACACATGCTTTCATGCTCCATCCTTCTGTGCCTAGTCTCACACCAAATGTTCCTCCCACACCACCTCCATTTCTGCTAGGTCAGACCAGTTACTGCATTGACCCACAGAACTCACAGCCAATACTCAGTTAAGGGGATTTATTGGGAAAGTTACTGCTGTTGTCATTAGGTGCCATTAAGTCAGTTCCGACCCACAGCGACCCCAGCACCATAGAAGGAAATACTGCACAGTCCTGCACCATCTATGTATGGGTTCCTATGCCTGAGCCCACTGTCTTCAGTCCATTGGCACTGTGTCAGTCCATCACCTTGAGGGACCGCCTCATTTTTGCCACCCATCCACGTTACCAAACATGTCCTTCTCCAGGGACTGGTCTCTCCTGACATCATGTCCAAAGTATGTAAGACGAAGGCTTGCCATCCTTGCCTCTAAGGAGCACTCTGGCCGTCCCTCTTCCAAGTCAGGTTGGCTTGTTCTTTTAACAGTTTACAGCAGTGGGTCTCAACCTTCCTAATGCCGCGACCCTTTAACACAGTTCCTCATGTGGTGGTGACCCAACCATAAGATTTTTTTCATTGCTACTTCATAACTGTAATTTTGTTACTGTTATGAATCATAATGTAAATATCTGATATGCAGGATATATTTTAATTGTTACAAATTGAACATAATTAAAGCATAGTGATTAATCACAAAACAATATGTACTTATGTATTGCGAAATATTTATGTTTTCTGATGGTCTGAGTGACCCCTGTGAAAGGGTCATTCGACCCCCCCAAAAAGGTCGCGACCCACAGGTTGAGAACCGCTGGTCCACGATAAGGGAAGCTAAAAGGTTACCAGCAGTTAGAATCAGCCAGCAATGAGGATACAGTCTTTGGTCTCCTCAGCCAGAGGCACATCTCTCTCTGGTCCTCAGCTCCTCAGCCATGTGGTCCCTTGGCCTTTGCCTCCGTGGGTCAAGAAGCCATCCTGCCTGTCACTGTCCCACGGTTCCATCATTTGGGGCCAGAGGAGGGGAAGGTACCCCATAGCCTCAGGGCTGGGACTCTGCCTCTGTGCCACAGCCCCTGGTTTCTCTGGTCCCAGAGGCACCCACCACTTCAAGCAGACGTCTCGGGCATGCTCTTCCAAAACCGTCCCGGGCTTTCTCTCTGAGCTCCCGCTTCAAAGATGCAGGCTCATCCTGATAGAGCAGCGGTTCTCAATTTGTGGGTTGCGACCCCTTTGGGGGGTCGAATGACCCTTGCACACAGGTCGCCCCGTTCATAACAGTAGCAAAATTACAGTTATGAAGTAGCAACGGAAATAATTTTATGGTTGGGGTCACCACAACATGAGGCACTGTATGAAAGGATGGGGCATGAGGAAGGTTGAGAGCCACTGTGATAGAGAGAGATTGGCAACAAAAACAGACCAATCCCCTCTATTCATGTTGAGCACACTCTGCATGGTCCCACCCAATCATTTAGGGGGAATTACAGAGACATGGTGGAAGAGCCGCAGTAAGAAATTTCACTCCACTTCAGTAAAGCCATCCCATTATTCCTGAGGGGGGCTGTTGAGTAGGTTCCGATTCATAGCCCCCCTTTGGACAATAGAACTTATACCAGCCCAGCAAAAGAGTGGGTTCAGCTACTTTGTCCACAGATTTCAAACATCTGCTTTGTATGAGACAGCAGATTCATTCTGCTAGGCATACCAGGATTCCAGCCTGTTGCAGCCACCTGGCTGAGCCCGGTGGGAAAGACAGCTCTTCTTGGGGCTTTCCCACCCTCACACCTCTTGCTGTGTAGATAGAAAAAAATAATAATGATAAAATAAAAGTATGCAAGGCCCCACTTTCCCTTTACCTAGGCCATTTCTTAGGATTATATTTGCAGTCTGACAGGTGACACCATGACTCCCGCTTGGACAAGAGCAGTCTTATTTCTTTTCTGCTGAGATAAAAAGTAGACTCTGTAAGCCCAGTGTTCCTCAGCCATGACACAGCCCCCTTAAAAATAGAGCATCCCCAAGGGTTTGGGGCAAATTGGCCACTGGCTGCCCCAAGAGGCTCTGACTCAGAGTCTGAGACCACTAGGCAACCTGCTTAGCTGCAGGTAACCTTGTTAATTCCACAGGTCCCAGAGGAACCTACGCTTAGGACAGGAGTTGTTGTCACGGGATGGGTGAATCTACACCTCCTATAGTACCATGGTTACCTGCTCCTTTCTTTCCTAATAATTGGTGTCTTGTGAGTCCTTTTCCTCCCTGAGAAATAGCCCCTCAGCATGCAACTCTCACTGCTGAACATGCACAGAAAGGATAGTGACCACACTCAGGTCATCCCCAAAGGAAAGGACTTTGGTCAAGAAACAAAAGACATCACCACACCAACGTTTGGAAAGTGGGAGTCCTACAAGTCACTTCCTGGTCAAGAATCATAACACTGCCCTAATGCATAATCGTGACCACTCCCTAGAAATTGGTTACATATTCACAGTTCTCTCAGTGCATTTCCTGATGTATACACATACAACACTGAAAACTGTGCCTTGGCAACTGTAGTCCAAGCTCGCTCCTTGCTTGATCACCCAAGTAAAGCTTTGCCCATTTGCTTGCTTCACATCTGTCTTTGACCCTCAGTCTGCTGGGCAAGGCCTGGGTTGGTGACAAGGCTCTTCTGCCACCATCAATATGCCTATAACAGGCTATGATATTAGCGTGCAGAGAGCAAACAAACTTGACTGCTAAAGACTGGAAGTTTGGGTCTAACTACAGGTACCTTAGAAGAAACGCCTGACCATCTACTTCAGAAAAAAAAATAGATATCGATAAAATTATGGAGCATATTTCTGCCTTGATGCAAATAGGATTACCACGATTTGGAATTGACAGAAGCTAGTGTTTAAAAGTAAAATAAACTCCCAGACCCTGAGAGTGCCATTAGGTATGCAAGGAGCCAAATCATGAGGCCAGTTGTGTCAAGAACAGAAATAGATCCAATTATATATGGAAAAATAGTGTGTGATGAAATTGAATTTTTACTTAATTTGGGGGAAAGAGAATATTTCATAAATGGGAGAGGCATAAGTGGAAAATGCACTGAAGTTGAATCCTTCACTTATTTCAATTTAGTGTCAGATGAATTAAAGATTTAATATTCAGAGGAAAGGCATATTGATGAATTTGACTTTCTAATATATAGAATTCTGTAGGGGGAGTAAAAAATAGTACACAGCAAAAAGTGGGGTGGGGTTCGGAGAGAGCAAACACTAAGCTTGGAAGAAATTTCAGCCCATGTCACAGAGGAAGTGTTGATTATAGATTTTACGCTTTGAGAGCTCCTGTCAGACAAGACTAAAAAAGATCAAAGACCGTATGAAAATGGGCAAAGGATCAGAACAGGAAGTTCAAAATCATGAAAATAAATGCAAGAAGCTCTTAAACACATGAAAGCTTGCTTAACTTTTCCCACAGTAAGATAAATGCAAATTAAAACCACAATGTGGCAGAATAGTTCACCTATCAGATTGGCAAAGATCAAGACATTTGATAACATAGTGTGCTTGCCAGGATGTAGGGAAGCAGGCTCCCACACATGGCTGCTAATTGTACAGAAGGACCCAGCATCTGTCGGGAGAATTTGACCATGTCTATCAAAATGACAAATGCCCTGCTCCTTCGATCTATAATCTAATTTCTAAGAATTATTTGTACACATACCAGATGCTTTCTTTACAAGGATATTCATTGCAATATTGTTTATAATAGAAACCTACACATATGTGAAATGATATGTATTCTGGAATCTTCATTACTCTGGCTTCCTAAGCATGTAGAATGCCAACCATGTGAGATAGTTTAAATAAATTTTGATAGCTCTATAGAAGGAGCCTTGGTGGCACTGTCGAGTAAGTGTTGGATTGCTAGCTTCAAGGCTGGCAGTTCAAACCCACTAGCCACACTCAGAGAGAAGGATGAGGCTATTTTGCATCCCTAAAGATATGCAGCCTTGAAAACAAGGGTCATTATGAGTTGTAATCGACATGATGGTGGTGGGTACATTGATATACTTGGATACTGTGGATTATAACGTGAAGTAGGCAGCTCTGATTTTTTTTAAAGATACAATGTCTGATGGGAAAACAAGCTGCAGAGAAGTATGTATAGTACTACCACGATTATAAGAAAGAAATGTGTATGCATATGCATTTAGTACCTCTAACTAGACCCCCAAAATATGGCAACAATGGCTGACTCTAGAAGCAGTCATTTAGGGGGAAAGGAGGACTTTAGATTTCACCATGTTACCTTTGGACTTTATGAAAATTTAAATATAAGTATATATATACTATGTAATATACTGTATCATATATATAACTATATATACATACATACACACATATATGTATATATATAAAACATAAATGAAATCTCTTCTGTTCAAATGAGCTTGGTGACGGTTTGGCCGCAGAGAAAGGAAGGAAAGAAAAGACGTGAAAGGCAGTGAAATGAACAGACTCAGCATAACTCCCCAGAGTCTTCCATGAGCCGCTAGGCAGATGACAGCACCTTTTACCGAAAGATGGGTGACTGGCCGAGGAGAAAGAACTGGAAGGGAGGATGAACAGATTTGTTTCAGAGAGAAAAGCTTGACCTCACTGTTCACGATCCCAGTGAAGATGTGAGGTCGATCATCAGAAAGGGACAAGCTGGAGACAGCAGGTTGGGGTCATTAATAAACACCACCCTCCACATTGTGGTCAGCACTCCAACTTGTACTCCATTGCACCATCGGGTCTTCTATTACCTACAGATGTTTTTATATTTGGCACTGTTTACTGGATTTGGACTGAGAGTGACCCAATGTACAACAGAACAAAGCACTAGCCAGTCCGGCACCATCCTCACAATGGTTCATAGGTTTGAGCCCATCGTTGCAGGTACTGTGTCAATCCATCTTGTCCAGGGCCTTCTTTTTGGCTCCTCTCCATTTTACCAAGAACGATGCCCTTTCCCAGGGTATGATCTCCCTGATAACATTCCAAAGTTCTTACTATCCTTGCCTGTAAGGATCATTCTGACTATACTTCTTCCAGGACACGTTGCTTTGTTATTTTGACAGGCCGTTGTACTTTCAGTCATCTTCCCCAGCACCAGAATTCAAATGCGTTGATTCTTCCTTTGCAAGGTCCAACTTTCACATGTCCTATGTATGTGAGGTCATTGTGAAATATCATGGCTTGTACCAGGGGCACCTTAGATCTCAAATTAATTTTCTTGCTTTTCAACACTTTAAAGAAGCCTTGTGCAGCAGGTTTCCCCAACGCAAGGCATTGTTTCATCTCTTCATTGCTGATTCCATGAGTATTGATTGTTGATCCAAGCAAGACAAAAATCCTTGACAACTTCAATCTTCTCTCCAGTTTTCATGATGTTACCTATTGACCCACTTGTGAGGATTTTGGTTTTCTTTACATTGACATTGAGTCATAATTCATACTGAAGGCTGCAATCCTTGATCTGCATCAGCAATACTTCAAGTCCCCTTCATTTTCAGCAAGCCAGGCTGTGCCATCTGCATGCTATTCATTGTTAATAAGCCTTCCTCCAATCCGATATTACATGCCTCTTCATGTCATGCAGCTTTTCTTTTTATTTGTTCATCATTCAGACTGAATAAGTATGGTCAGAGAATACCAGCTGGGTGAACATATAGCTGCATTTAATCTTTAGGATTAGCTGAAATCACATATAGAGAGATCAGATTGAAAATGGAATCCAAGGTTGAATCTGTCACAGTTAGAAATCAAAGAGATGAAAAGGAGCCAAGAAAGCAAGCCCAGAGAAGCAGTCAGTGAGGCAGGAGGAAACTTGAATGCTGACACTCCAAAAAGGGAACAGAGAAGAATATTGCATGAGGTATTGGCTTGAACCTACAAAGATTGATAGCCTGAGAAAACCCAAAGGGGCAATTGTTCTCTTATAGGGTTGCTTTGAAACATAATTTGCTCAATGGCGGTAAATTTCCTTAATCCAGGAAAGTTAAGACAACCCATTGGATTTGAGCACATGAAAGTCATGATTGATCTAAAACAGTTTTCTGATGTGCGCTGTTGGTAGAGACAGAGAGGTTGGGATGCAGCCCAGAGAAAGAATGAAGGATGGAGCAATCCCCTTGTGGAGTAATAGACCACAAGGGATGGATGAACTTTTAACGAGAGAAGCACTTCCATTATGATTTAAAAGCAATATCCTGGGCCTGGGAGTTGAGGGACTAGAAGGATACAGAACTGTGGTAAAAGTTGAAATGTAGAATATGCAATATCTACGGGGAGCCAGAAAAGTTGTCTTCAAGGTAGAGCCTGGTTCCAGATAAGGCAGAGATGAAGAAAATGGGAGAATGATCTGAAAACTTGAAAGAATCCACTAGAAGGGAGTGGACCGTTCGAGGAGGAAAGTACAGTCGGATGGATTTGGAGGCAATCCCATTGGAAATGAGAGCTGACTACAGTGACTTGGAGTTTGATCCGAAGGAGAATGCTTGGTGGCTTTGGTTTACTTTAGTTTTTTTAACATTAAAAAATTATGGCGAAATAGAAACACACAGTGATTTGCCAGCACAAGAGCCTCTGCATGTTCAGTGTAGCGACATTGATTTTATGTTGTGGAGCCATTATTGCTATCTGTTTCCAAAATATTCCACAGCCATTAACGTAAACTCAGTGCGCACCCCCCTAACCCCCCTCCACCCCCCACCCCCGCCCCGCCTGATCCACTTTATTACTAAATTGTGTTTCCTATATGTTTACTTCTTTCATGTAAGTTAGATCATAGAGTATGTGTCTGATTGTGACTAATTGCACTCAGTATGTACTATTTTCAAGGCTCATTCAAATTGCCACATGCGTCAGAACCTCATTTATTACTACCACTGCATACGTGTTATAGTTCCATGGCATGCACCTCCCACATTTGGTTTATCCACTCATGTGTTGGTGAAAATTTCAGTGATTTCCACCTTTCGACTATTATGGAAGCTACAGAAATAAATATTGCCAGGCAATCTTCTGTTTTGTCATTATGTTCAACTTCTTAAATATATACCTAGGATTTGAATTGCTAGGTCACTTTGTAGTTCTATGTATAACTTTTGAGGCACAAACTGTTTTTCCCAGTGGATATACTATTTAATGTCCCGACTAGTGATAAGTGGGGCTCACATTTTCCCACAATTTTTATAATACTTGTTTGCAGGGGGTTTTGTTTGTTTTCAAAACCATGTTATTGGAAGTTAATACAGATAGATCATTCCATTGTTCAGTCACATCAAGCAGTATTGTGCAATTGCTGTCACAATCAGTTTCAAAATATTCTTTTCCTTCCTGAACTCCTTGATATCAGCTCCCTTTTACCACCCCAAACACCACTGTACACACCCCCCTGAAGCGCTTATTCTAATGGCTGACCCTATAGATTCATCAATCCTTGGTTTCATATACTGAAAAACATAGCAAAAATTCAAGAGGATGAACCCCAATGACATAATACATCTGAGATAAACCTCAATATGAACAAACAAAAGACAAAAATTTTGGAAAATATTGAAAACCAGATCAGACCTAACATGCATCCAAGTGGGAATCACGTAACAAAGTTTTAACCATTCAAGTTCGGTCCATCATTTTGATCTTCTATAGTTAGCTCTCCATCACTTTCTATATGGATAGAGGGAAATCACTAGAGGTATATTTCCCACAAATGTATCTTGGGCTCTGTGTTAGTCTGAGTCGACTAGAGAAACAAATTCATAGATACTCATATGTGTATTACAAAGGGGTTTTTATACAAGAGCAACAGAATATTGAGCAAACATCTTAGCCCAGTCTAGATCAAGTCCACAGGTCCGATGTTCACCCATGTGTCTGATACCAATCTATAAAGTCCTCTTCCGACTCACAAAATACATGCAGTGAGGCCAAATGCAGGAATATCACAGGCCAGTGGGTGAAAGGTCTTGTGGATCAAGTGGCAGTGTAAACATCTCAGCACTGGCAGGGGTCTCCACGTGGCTTCTCCAGCTCCAGAGGTCTGGCTCCATCAACCTCTCTCCCTATACCTTTTCCACAAGGATGTTTCTCAAGGAGTGAGCAGAGAGAGAGAGTCTCTCATGCCTCCAAGGAGGAATACAGGAGTTCCCAGAATGCTCAGGAGAAGGCCCTGCACACACAGAGGCCTCATTGGCTATGATGTGATTGACAGGCTAGACTCTACCCATTCACTCTGAATCCTTTAATTGACACCAGATTGTATAACTACCACAGGCTCCCACTGTCATCCATAGCCATCTGCAAGCCAAATTCTCACAATCTAGGCTCTGGTCCTATTCCCTCCTTCGACTTCAGATGATATGATTTACAGTCCTTTAGTGACTGATGTTGGTGTGCTTCTTCCATGTGGACTTAGTTGATATCTCACTTAAATGGCTATTTATTTGGAGACAAGCCATTAGTTCCAAGATGGTATTTTGTCTGATAACTGGGCACCATCTAATTTCTTTCTTTCTTTCAAATCATTTTATTGGGGCTTGTACAACTCTTATAACAATCCATACATACATCCATTGTATATTTGTTTCTCTCATCATTCTCAAAACATTTGCTTTCTACTTGAGCCCTTGGTATCAGCTCCTCATTTTTCCCCTCCCTCTCTGTTCCCCCCTCCCCCATGAACCCTTGATAATTTATAAATTATTATTATTTAGTCATATCTTAC
>NW_022111368.1:6876820-6878985 GCF_000313985.2 Echinops telfairi
TCTGTTTCCCCCTCATCGTATATAAGTATATTTGCATCTGTATATGCCTGTGTTTATCTCGCTATCTCTGCCCTTTGCCTCCTAGTTCTTTCCTCTATTTCTTTATACTTTTCTCTTGTCCCACTATCATGTTCAGCCTTCATTTGGGTTTCAGGAATTCCTCTTTGTTACATTGCCCTTGATCCACCCCTGCCAAACCTCTTACACCCTCCGTGCCATTGATTTTGGATCACTTGTTGTTCCCTTGTCCCTGGGTATGATAATACCCCCTTCCTTTTCCCCAACTCCCCCTCTCCCATGTCCCTCCGGAACTGTCATCCCATTATTCTCTCCTCCAGCTTCCTTATCCTGCCTATTCCTTTCAGTTAGACATGCAGCGATAACAATATGTGCCATCACAAGAATGAGTACAATGAAGCAACAATAGAAATTTAAAAAATAGCTATAACAACAGCAACAACAAAAACCCTTATAAATAGTTCAGGGGCTATTTGTTGTCCTTTACAAGTGCTTTCCAGTCGAGTCTGATGGGGTGTCATGCCCTGGCCCCATATCTATCCCTGGGGACTTCATTGCTCTGCTCCCCCTGCTGCTCTGTTGCATGCCCCCAGTGGCTGGCTTCGGCGTAGGGGGCTCAGGGTGGGCACACTTCCTCTCATGTGTCCCTAGTGTTGTCCCATCTAATTTCTTTGTCAAATTTGCTATAGCACCCTTATATCCTGTGTTCTCTTCCTGAAGGTGAGCATGGAGCAGGGCCATGATGCAAAAACTAATTGTTCTTAAATTGGAGTAGGATTTAGTGTGAGCCCCAAACCCATTCCTGGATATATGTTTGTTTGTTTGTTTGTTTGACCACCCCCCTGGGGCATAACCATCTTTAATCAATGTTGTCTTTGATTAGAACTTGGTACTAATTTTTTATCGCCATGTTGAAGAGGGATATTGGGTCAATGTAGGCTAACTCCATAGCTCAGTACCTGAATTATTCACTTGTACAGGGCCAGTCCTTTCATGGCTGAATGCTATTTACACAAACAATAGGGGTTAATTGTCAGGGCTTTTTCATTTTAATATTTTTATATCATGTTCATTCCAATAGAGAGTAGGTGATAATTTGTTGTGGTTCTGATTTGTATCTCTCTAATGGCTGATAATGGTGAGCATCTTTTCATGTGACTTTTGAACTCTTAAAATATTCTGTTAGTAGCCTCGTGGTGTATTGGTTACAAGTTGGGCTGCTAACCTTAAGGTTAGCAGTTTGAAACCACCAACCTCTCTGCGGGAGGAAGACAAAGATTTCTACTCCCCCCAAATACAGTCTCAGAAACACAGAGGCACAGTTCCACTCTCCCCTGTATGAATGCTGTGAGTTGGAATGGACTCAGTGGCAATGAGTGAGAAATACGTAGTTGAGTGAACTCTATCTAGGAGCTCTGGGAGCACAGTGGGGTAAGTATACATTGGGTGTCAAACTTCAGGACCTGTGATCGAAACCCTCCAGCTGCTCTGCAAGAGGAAGATGAAACTATCATCTTCTGAAAAGACTCAGACCCGGAAACCCCAAGGCGCATTTCTATTCTTTCTATAGCATTGCTATGAGTTGCAGTCAAATTGCTAACAGTGAGCTACATTGGATTTAGGTCTCGTCCTACACCAGTATGATCTCATCTTAACCGTATCTCCAATGATCAAAGTTTCTTAGTAAGGTCTTATTCAGGGTTCTACGAAGGACATACATTTTAGGGGCAGTTTTTCTATATGTTGTAGAAAAACTAAAATGAATTGCATCTTGTCTAAAGTTGAAGCAAAATCATATGGTATTTAGTTTTCTACAAGCACAATAACTTGTAAACCAATATTTACTGCAACCCTTTCCACAGTAGTGAAATGAATCAGAAGATGGAGACAACCAAACTTTCCATTAACAAATGAATAGAAAGAAACAATGCGGTCCAAAGGGTGACTGACAACATGTCCTTGGCATGCTAGAAAGAAAACCAGGGAAATTTTCTTTAAGGAAGTGCAATGAAGAAAATACTGTTTGTAATTTAAAAGGACAGGAACAAAAGTAGAACACCAATTTAAATTTCTATTCCAATATATCGTTGTGTTAGTTTGGGTACTTTAGAGAAACAAATCCACAGAAACTCATGTATAAGAGAGAG
>NW_022111368.1:6880606-6882485 GCF_000313985.2 Echinops telfairi
CATCTCACAAAACAGACGCAAAGATGTCCTCCAATGAACTCCACATGTGTTTATTGGCCAGGTTGGCACAATAAACTAACTACCTCACCAGCTTTCACATCCATATGAGGCAATTGAAAATACCATGGCTTGGATCAGGTGCACTTTAGCCCTAAAAATAACCTCCTGGTTTTTCAACATTTTAAAGATGTCTGGTGCAGCAAATTATGGATGAAACTCTTTAATAACTTCAAGATGAAACTCTTTAACAACTTGAAACTATTCTCTATTTATTGTGAGGCTGCCTATTGATCCAGTTGTGAGTATTTTGGTTTCTTTACACTGAGATGTAAGGAGCCCAGGTGGTGTGGTGGTTGTGCATGGTCAGCAGTTCAAAACCACTAGCAACTCTGAGAGAGAAAGACTGGTTTTTCTACTCCCTTGCACAGTCAGTCTCAGAAAAGCCCACAGTGAGTTTGGGTTTTTGTTACATTGAGTTGTGATCCACACTGAAAGCTACACTCCTTGAGCTTCACCAGTGAATGCCTCAAGTCCCCCTCACTTTCAACAAACAAGGTTGCATCATCTGCATATTGCAGCTTGTTAATCAACCTTCCTCCAATCCTGAAACTAGATTTTTCTTCCTATCATCCAGCTATTCTGATGACTTGCTCAGTATATAGGCTGAATCACCGAGGTGAGAAGATAGAACTCTAATGCACACCTTTCTTGATTTTTAACCAGGCAGTATCCCCTTGTTCCGTTCATACCACTGGCTCTTGATCCATGTGCAGGTTTCACAGGGTCACAATGACGTGTGCTGTGATCCCCACTCTTCTCAGGTTATCGATAGTTTGTTGTGATCCGCACAGTCGAATGTCTTCGTGTAGTTGATGCAATGCAAGTATATATAGGGGATTAATAGGTCGGAACTGCCACACCACTGAGAATTCTGGCCCAGATACATTGGCATAAAACCTAATGATTAAACATCTGTCTTTCATTTGTCTGTTCTAGTTATCAGACATTTTATACTTAGAATAACAGTGAAAAATATCTGCTACCCCACTGTTGTATGCATTAGAGTTGTACATGTGTCAGTAACGAATTCTGAGGTGTGAGGAGAGATCCACACTGGTTATGATGGTTAAGATCATGTGTCAGTTTGGCTGAGCCACGATCCTCAGTGGTTTGACAATTATGTCATTTTGAACTGTGGCAGTTCTGTAATGATAAAACTTGGCAGTTATAATATAACTGGATTCCCTTTCATTTTGATAACTGATGTGATCATCCTCCACTTTTACATCATGCCAGTTTTTTCATCCTGGCCTGGCTTGGAAGTCCAACCACGATGATAAGTTAGGAGAAGGTGTGATATAAGAAGTGCCTATTATTATTACTCTGTATTCTTTATTGATTTTCCGATGGGCCACAAAGACACAGACCTTATGAGTCATTGGCTCAGCGGTGAAGAATTGTTATCTGAAATGTGAAGAGACTTGTTTTTCAAAAGGGTTGAAAAGTCTAGAAGGTAAAGCAAAAAATAAGAGCAAAACTAATCCAAAAGAGCAACAGGACTTTTTTTTTGTAGAAAAAAATATATATTCTTCCCTTTTTGGTATTCTATCCCTGGCAAGATTACATATATAATCTTTGGCACTAGAGAAAAGTCTATTTGCTAGTTGCGGGCTTACTTTTGAGCAGGAGTCCAAAGGAGAATCTAGTCATATTTTCCCAACCTAACAAAACAGAACCAAACCAAACGCACTGCAATTGAGTCCATTCCAACCCCTACCGACCCTACAAGACCAGGCAGAACTGCCCCTGTGGGTTTAGCCTGTACCTAACGCTTTACAGCAGTAGAAAGTCTGGTCTCCCCTCCATGGGATGGCTGGTG
>NW_022111368.1:6883016-6887278 GCF_000313985.2 Echinops telfairi
CTTTTGTAATAAATACACAAACCAAAATATGATGTTTATTCCAAGAAACCTACTTATTAAAAAAGGAAGAGAGGGAAGAATTGAAGAAGGAGATGGGTCAAATGGAGAAGAAAGACCACGCAATGGTAAATATATAAGATGAATAGTACTTGTCCAGATGAAAGCGCTCTTTTTTTAAATTTTAAGGTGGATTCGTGTAAGGAGGTGTTGGTGTTTTTTACAGCACTCGGTTTGCATATGTGTGAACAGAAGGTGTTTATAATTATACACTAAAAGTGTTTGAATTAAAGCTACAATCCAGTGGTTCTGAGAGGATTTTAACAAACAACTACAAAATGATTTCATATTAAACTTAACAGGATTACTGCTCTCTCATTTATCCCTTCTCAGTGCACAAAACAGGCACTATTTCATGTGCGGGATTTCAGCAATTTGCCATGTCTTACCACATGCTATAATACTTGGATGATAATTTTATTTGTGTTTTTTAATTCTTTTTATGATGAAGGTAATATTTGCTTATTGTAGAATTATTTTAAATTACTGCGGTGAATAGAAGAAAATGAAAATGGGTTATAAGAATACAACTGGTATATAACCACAATTAAAGGTTAGGACTCTAGCCATATTTTTATACTCATATTTATTGTTGTGAAAAATGTAAAACATAAAAAGCAGATATTAATCTGTTTTAAGATTTTAATGTCATCAATCCTTAATTCATAACTTCTAGTGACTGTATTCCATTTGCCATGTGATTTAACTACCTCTTCCAATCACTTATTTTTCATGTTAGCAACTTTTACTATTAAAAGATAAATTGCATTCTGGTTCTTGTTTTCGTTTTTGGCGTTTAGAACCTTGGTATATAGGTCAGCAAGCATCCAATGATACAGGGTAGAATCTGACAAGTCATTCTTACTAAGTGTCTCTCAACCCCATTCCATTACTAAGCCTTGTCAATTCTTCATCCAAAATATCTCTCAAACTTAGTCACCTCTTTTCAACTCTCTCCCCAACTGATACTTTGGTTCTAATATTTTTTTATTTCCATATTGATTAAGCAATATAGTAGTTGCATATTATGCCTCTTATTTTTCATTCTTACCCTAAAGGAAGGGAAACTTACTCTTTTTTCTTCTCAAATTATTGGTGGCATTTGGTTTTCCCTTAAGAACGATTTAAATTTATTTTTGTTCTTTCCTCAAATATTAAATATCATATATGGATTGCAAAAGGATATTGACATATTTATATATACATTACAATTAAATATCACTACTATTTGTAGTAAAAATTATCATTTTTATCAGTATTTCCCAACATAAGAAATGAAACAATAACAACATTTGAAGTCTCCTGCCTGAAGTTAGCATAGTCCTGAATTTTGGTTTTTTAAAATTTTTTAATTGTCTTCATGATTTTAGCACATATGTATGTAAACTTAAACAAAGCATTTCTGCATTCAGCTTATATTTAAATGTTATATAAACATTATCTTAGTGGTCGAATTCTACAACTTGTAGAATAACACTATACTTTTTACTGAGATAAAATTCACATAACACCAGTATTAAATTCAGTAATACTATAGTAGAATCACAAAATTGTACAACTATCACCACTTTTTAATTCCAGCACATTTTCATCAGATCAAAAGAATCTTAATACCATAAACTGTCACTCTTTATTCTATTCTTCTACAAGCTCCTGACAACCACATCTTTCTGTTTCTTCTTTCAACATGTTTTTAAGAGTTGTTCATTTTGATATATGTTACTTTAGAAAAAAGATTCCATTACAATAAATAGATAACAGTTTCCCACTTCTCATACTAATAAATATTTAGGTTATTTGTAATTGTTTTAATTTATTTGAACAATTTCATGTTTTAAAGCAGTACATTTAAAAACTATGCAATAATTTTACAATTAAAGTGCTTTTTAACAAAACTTGCACATACATAAGACTCTCATACACACTGTCTCAGGTAGATGCACAAGATTAGTGGGTTAGATTGGATTCTCTCTAGTAATATGCATGTGTGCATGCATGTGTGTATTTGACATAAACTGTATTTCAATTAGATTCACTAATTTTGATTTTATACATCTTCAACTTTAATTCACAATATGAAGTTATTTTCTCAAATGAGTACATAAATTGAGAATTCCACCTGCTGGACTTTTATTTACTCCCATTTGTATGGATTTAAAATAGTATCTCATTCTTTATAGATAAGTATCTAATTTTTATAAAAATATATATGGTTTCACATTTAATCCAATGAGCTAATGAATTATATAAGCAACAGTGTCCATGACCCTGAGAACACGAACACAAGATGTTGTCCAGCTCCCACTACAAAATTCTCTGAAAGCACTCACATTACAATGCGCTGGATAAAGCAGGAGAAAAATGTGGAACAAAACTCAAAATCCTATAAAAAGACCAAGCTTCCCGGTTAGATAGAGACTGGTGACACACTTGAGACTATGATCCGGAGTCACCCTTCAGATCTGGAAATGAACTTATTTCTATGGCTCAATTTTCAGCTAAACAAAAGACAGGATTAGCCAAGCCTGTTCTATACTCGCCAGGAGCCTACAACCATAAGCCTTACACTCATCGAGCATATCAATCAATCAATCAATTCAACAAACAATCAAAGGTACAGAATTTACTCCAGGGCAAAAATTCAGAAGGTCTAGGAAAGACAGAGGAGTGGAAACAGAACACACAGGAGGAAATGGTAATGCCATGCTACATTGCAGGAATTGCAATCAATGAGATGGAAAAACATGTACAAGTTGTGCACTAGGAAACTGATTGGTAAACCTTCAGCCAATTCATAATGAAAAGTTAAAAAAAAATAAGATGTATGTTTCCAATTTACTTGTCCCTTGTCTTTATGATGTCTTTTGAATGACCAGAAATGCTGAATTTCACTGTAGTCAAACTGATCAAACTTCCCTTTAGATTTTGTGCTCTTTGTATTTTAAGAGTAATTTTCTCTACTCTTATAGGCATAAGTATTTACTCTTAGATTTTTTTTGTATCTGTAATTAACTGGCATTAGTTTTCCGTGTGTGGTGAGTGCATACATAGGGTTCAGCTCATTTTCTTTTTCGTATTGCTTCACTAACAATTTTTGAATTACTTTAAAACCCTACTTACTTGAAGTACCATATCAAATCTCCATGAATGCACAGACTACTTTCTGCATTCTTGCTGATATTATCCTGTTCTATTTGCTTATTTCTAGGCAAATACCAAGAAACCCTGGTGGTGTAGTGGGATATGTGTGTGTCTGCTATAACCAAAAGGTCAGCAGTTCAAAACTACCAGCTGCTTCACAAAAGAAAGAAGAAGGTTTCTGGTCCCGTAATTACTTATAGCCTCAGAAGTTCAAAGGGGACAGTTGTCTGTCCGATGGGGTCACCACGTTGGCATTGACTTGATGGCAGTGGATTTTAGGCTAATACCAGATTGTTCTTTGTCTCTTATCAGGAACCGTCATTGGTAAAAACAGTTCCTTCAACTAGGTTTTCAGTAATATTTTGGGTATTTTTTGAGTTTTCCTCATGAGTTTTAGCATGGATTTGTTAAGCTTAGGAACTCAAATTCTTAGGATATAGACTAGAATTTCATGGACTCACTACATAAATTTAGAGAGGTTGGTCATCTTTAAGATATTAGTTCTACTATGTGACATATGGCATAAGTCCTATTCCTAATTTTTAAATGTCTTTTAATAAAATATTTTGAAAAGTTTTTAAGGCCTTTAATGTATTTCATATGATTTATCTTTACCAACTTGCATATTTTGTGACTATTATAAATATTACCTGTATAAAAAGCATGTTTTCCTTGTCTTGTATGGACATAGGAACCAAATATTTCAATTTTATATTATATCCAACAATGTTTTAAGCCATTTGATTAATTCTCATAATTTAAAGACAGTGGGAGGGAGGATTCTTCAAAATAATCTATAAGTAATTGTAGTTTTCTTTCTTTCTTTGACATTCTTGATTTTTATTATTCTCGTGTTTTTAAATTGGCTAGGAGTAGTAAAAAGTGAAGAGGAATATATTATTTCCTCGTTTCCATAAAAAATAGAATGTTTTAAACTCTGCTGTTTAACATATTTGCTAAAAATTTGCTGTGTGGGGGGGCGGATTCAAATTTTCAGGTTGAGGAAATTCTCTCTTGATATTCTAAGAGTTTTATATCAAATAAAAGTGAAATTTTATCAAATA
>NW_022111368.1:6887696-6894151 GCF_000313985.2 Echinops telfairi
GACTTCATTGCTTTGCTCCCCTTGCTGCTCTGTTGAATACCCTTAGTGTTTCACCCTGGTGTGGTGGGATCAGATCAGGCACAATTCCCACACTGTGTCTCCAGTATTGTCCCCCATAGTGCTATGGGTCAGTGGGGCCATCATGTCTCCTGGTGGGGCCGACCCATGGGATGGTTTTAGGATCATATTTTTAGATTTACGAACAAAACTAACTAGATTAATTGACTTTTACATGGAAAACCAAATTTGAATTTCTTCAGGAAATCTAATTTCATTATTCTTTCACTTCGGGTTCTCCACGGGACAGATCTTGACATAAAGAGTGCGTGGAAGCAATATTTTATTTGTTTTTTCACTGTGTTTTCTTTTTTCGGAGAGAATCTCAGTAACCACAAGTTAGAAACATAGAGGGAGAGCGGACAGGAGTAAACGCCCACAGACAAGGTGTGTTCATGTATTAATGACCAAGGGATGGCTAGAGACAACCTGGCTCAGTTCCACTGAAGGCCCTCTGAGCACCCACACGGGACACCGGTCAGAATGACATCGTCCCGAACGTGACACCGCGCTGCTGAAATCGCTAACCGCACCCTCCTTCCAGGCTGTGCTGGAGGACCAGCAATCAGCTACAGGTAAAGCCTTCAGGCATGGAGCACTTCCCGTCCCAGAGTTAACTCCTATTAGGGCACAGCTGAGGGATATCATGCGGGACATGGATCAATCGTGTCTGCAGCATTTTGTGCGCATTATTTTTAAAGAATGTATTTTTATAATATTTTATTCTACGTTTTTCCTTGATGCCCACCAGTGAGATTAATCTGCATCTTTCTTTTTTATACTTTGCTTGCCTTGGGATGGAATCAACATTTTAAAAGATAGTATTTTCCCCCATGTTCCAAAATAGCGTGTAAAATGTGGATGATCTGGTCCTTGGATATTTGCTGGAATGCATGTAACCTAATCTATGCCTAATGCTTGCTTTGTAGGCTGGTTTGTCATTGCAATCGATTTCTTCCATGATGATTTGTGTTGATATTAGGGGACCTCGAGTCTGCTACAACGCAGAGGGACCCTGTGTGTAACAGAGTGAAACACTACCAGCCCAGCCTCCGTTGTTATGTTTGAGCCCCATTGTTGCAACCACTGTGTCAAACGATCTTGTTGAGGATCTTCCCCTGTATTATTCTAAAGCTATGTATTATCTAGTCTTTCTTTGTGTGTGTGCGCACGCGCGCTCAGTCATATCTAGGGTTTGACTTTAAAAAGTGTTATATTTTTGGTAGAAGTGCACACATAAAAAAAAACCAGATTCCCTTTCAATAATTTCTATACTTATACATATAAGTATTTTAGTTACTGTTGTGAAATTATATATTATATATTTTTGTTATATATGTAATATATAATTATATATTATTGTTAGGTCCCAAAGAGTTGGTTCCCACTCATAATGACATTACGTACAACAGAACGAAACACTGCACAGTCCTGCACCATCCTCACAATTGTTCCCATGGTTGAGCCCATTGGTGCGATGACTGTCAATTCATCTTGTCCAGGGCCTTCCTCTTTTTTCACCACCCCTCTAATTTACCAAGCATGAGGTCCTTCTCCAAGGACTATTCTCACCAGTAACTTGTCAATAGTATGTGAGATAAAGGTTTGCCATCCTTGCCTCTAAGGAGCATTCTGGCTGCAATGCTTCTGAGACAGATTTGTTTGTTCTGTTGGCAGTTCACTGTATTCTCAATAGACTTCTCCAGCACCAAATGCATCCATTCAAACGCTTCCACTCTTCTTTGATCTTCCCTATTCTATGTCCAAGTTTCACATGTATATGCGGTGATTGAAAATACTGTGGCTTGGGTCAAGTGCACCTTGGTCCTAAGAGTAATATCCGTGCTTTCCAATATTTTAAAGGTGTCTTATGCAGCAGATTTACCCAATGCAGTATGTCATTTGATTTCTTGATCAAAACTCATGCTGCTTCCATGAGTATTGATTATGGATTAGATCAAGATGTAATACTTGTGTGTTAGGCCGGGTTGACTACAGAAAAAAACCAGGGACACTCAGATATGTATAAAAAAGAGCTTTATATCAAAGAGCAATTGTGTATTGAGAAAACATCCCAGCCCAGTCCAGATCAAATCCATAAGTCTGATATTAGCCCATATGTCCGATACTAGTCTATAAATTCCTCTTCACCCTCACACAGCACATGCAATGATACTAAATGCAGGAAGATCACAGGCTGGTGGGTGAAATGTCTTGTGGATCCAGTGGTGGTGGAAGCATCTCAGCACTGGCACAGGTCTACACATGCCTCCTTCAGTTCTCCCACTATAGCTCTCCAACAGAGATGTGAAGCAGAGAGAGAAGTTCCTAGAATCCTCCTGAGAAGGCCACGCCCACAAGGAGGCATCATCCATCCGGCTGTGACCTGATTGACAGGCTAGACTCCACACCTTCACTCTTAATATCCTCAAGTTGATACAAGATTATGTAACTACCACACCTTGACACCTTCAATCTTTTCTCTAGTTATCCTTACGTTATCAATTGGTCTAATATGTAACAGAGTATTTACAACAACAAAAAAAGAATTCATGTGTCGACGACCTAGTGACTTCAGTTATCTGGGTTTAGCGATACATACTTCTTCCACATTCCAGGCCTCTTTCCTCACCATAAATGAAAACTGACTGCTATCCAGAGACATGATCTCTTTCTTTTCTTCCTTCAAGGACCCGCGGTGGCACAATGTGTTATGCACTGGGCTGCTAAGTACAAAGTTAACCACTCAAATCCACCAGCTGCTCCAGGGGAGAGAGATGAAGCAAAGATTTACAACCTCAGAATCTTGTAAGGATGGTGCACCCTGTCCTCGGGCTCTCTATGTGTCAGTATTAATTAGATGACTGTGAATTTGGTTTGGTCTTCATTCCTCCATCTCAGCCAAAGATTTTCCCATTCATTTTAGTCTTATCTGTAGTATGTTGAGAACGTGGGAAGCCCATGTACTAGCTGATCTTCTGCCTATACATTTTTCCACATGTATTCATCCTTTTCTTGTTACGTGTGGTCTTATTTTATTTTACATCCTGTTTAGCATCCTGTATGATTTCTTTTTTTTTAAAGTTTTATTCTCAAGAAGAGTTGTACAATCGTTACCACATTCAATTATAACATTTCCTTCTTACTTGCACTCATTGTTGTATGTTATTTTTTTCAATTCTGCCAAAATTATGCACCACAAAACATTCTCTAGTGTGATTTCTTTAAACCTTTTTATCCAATGTCCTAATTTTCTCTTAATCTATATTTAATTTGCTCTTGTAAACTTTCTGATGAGCTTTTCTTCAACTCTAATTTTTTCTTGCTCAAAATTTTATTTGTTTCTTTTCCAAATATGTCTGATCATATTTAAAATATGAATATGTGTCTGTCTACATATCTATCTACATTGCTATCCATACTTTCTATTTTGATTAAGTTTATTAATTTTTTTACTCTGCCTATGAAAATTTCATTATCAGGTTTTGTGTGTCTGGATCATCATCTGTGTTTGTTTGCTAACTGCCAATTTTTTCAACTAAATATTTAAGCACATCCTCTCCCTTTTAAGGATCGATACCTTTTCTTGGTCATCTTCTTGTCCAGAGTATGGTTTTTGGAGTTTGGTTTGCATGAGAAGGCTCAACTAGACTCTCACCTTGCAATAGTCCTAGGATTGTTTTCTGCTTTTTGTAGGATATGCAAACCAGAGCACAAGGAGGAGGTTTCATGCTAGTGACTGATGCCTCCAGGCAGCCATCATTTATAACACTGGTTTACACGAAACTACTGTTCCCATTTTGTTTTGGCCCCTGGGGATTCTTCTGAATTTTCTGCAGTCTCATCAATGAATTTTAAAAGATGTGGATTTTATTTTATTTTTATATCATATAGGTATTATATAGCAGGGCGTTTTCAGGATATCAGGTCTATGTTTGTTAAAAAAAGGAAGCCTAAACTTTCAAGGGTTGGAATTCAATAAAGAATCTTTTTCTTATGGCTTATCCCTTTGAGAGACAAGTGGTGTCATTATGTATTCAGACATACAGAAATTGCAACTTGCAATGTATACAAACTTTTAATATTTTCAATTGTGACTTCTTTCATATATTTTCATAATTAGAATTTCTTTCCTTGTCCAGCTATAAGTTAAATATCACTTATACGTTCTTATAGTTCTACTTATTTATTTGATGTTTTATTTTTGATATATGGTATGAATGAAAATAAACATTCCATATATATAAACTATTGTTACAAGACTATATATTTAAAAATCTATATTTTCTCTTTTGATTTCAGTTGTTTCTTTTTTCTTTTCTTTCTTTTTTTTCCAGTAATTGAAAATTTGTTGTTGTTTAAAGTGTTATCACCAAACCAAACTCACTTGCATCCGATTGATTCTGACTCATGGTGACCCTACCCTGCAAGGCAGGATAGAACTGTCCCTGGGCGTTTCCTTGACTATACCTCTTTGCGGGAATGGAAAGCTTCATCTTTCTCCCAGCACGCGACTACTGGGGCTTTCAAACTGCCAACTTAGTGGTTAGTGGCCCAGCTCATAACCACTGCACTACCGGGGCTTTGGGTAGGGATTGACCAAGAAACCCTGGTAGGATGATCTTCAAGCACTTGGCACCCACCTGAAAGGCTGGTGCTTTGAACCCATCAATGACTCTATGAGAAAGGGAATTAGGGCTTGTTCTGGAATTCTAGAAATTTTCTCCCTCTTTATCTGGAAAATGTCCAAGCAAGTGAAGATAAATGTGAACATTAATCAAGCTACACACTTAAAATTTTTCTATTTTGTTTCCAAATTTTAAGAAGTGGAAAACATTTCCAAATAGAACAAAGGCTGCTGTCATGTGTTCTTTTATTCATGGTCTGATTTTTTGCACACCAATAATAGCATTTTTTAATCTCTGTACCCTTGTGATGTGCTTTTGTTAAGCTCTTACTTATTAGTATTATTAGTATAAGCTCTTATTTATTTTCAAAGTTTTCTTAATCTCTCATATGATTTCAATGTTTCAAAATTATTTAAATTTATTTTTTAACCAATGTTATATATTAAGGTAAACCCTTAAATTCACTTGGGAAATATGAACATTCTTATTATTTGGTTATAGTAAAATATCTCTAATAAAATGTAGATATAATTTTGGAATAGTCCTTGACCTAAGGATGGAGAGATAGATTCCATCCTCACCTCTGTTGCTGTTTATCCTTAAGTATTGTGGGTGTAAGACACAAATTTCTACATACTACAGAAAGGTACACGCTGATTTTAATGCTAATGCTATTTCCAACACTGTACCAAACTACTAAGCCTACCATTCACAAATATGAATATATCACAAGGTATATAGCACATGGACTTCCAAACATTTTTTTTTTTACCACAACCCACAGCAAGAAAGACATTTTCATTCAAAACTCCCCATAGATAGCAAACAAGTTTTACAGGGAACAAGTTTCCTAAATCGATACTTTAGCTTGATGCTGATATTGTCTATATTCCTTTCCATTTGATCCTATTTACTTTTTAAAATATTGATTTTATTTCAAGACAGATCCATGGACAGCATTCCACAACTTGAAAACAAAGGACTAGTACTCAGTCAGCCTATTAATCAACAAAATGATATTTTAAAAGAATTGCTTTTTTTTCTTACATACCTCAGATTATTAAGAGGAGTCTTCTTCCTAATTCCTAAATACAATATGTAATAACCTTGCCCTTGAATTATCCTCCTTTCTCGCCCCTTTTGTGCTCTGCTGTTTTGTACCAGGCGTGGGTTCCGCACTGTGACAACCTGATGCATCACACTGGAAGCATCCCCTCCCTCGTCCACGGTGACCCTCTCGGTTGTTTTCTTTGAGCCCATGGTCACAGTCACTGTGTCCATCCATCACCTTCTTTTTCTTTTTAGCTTTCAAAATAATGTATGTGCATTTCAAAATAGGCAGTGAAAGATTTTACAATGACAAGTTTACTAAAGTCAATGTTCTAATAGCAAAAGGGAGCCCCTTTTCTTTTTGCAGAAAATACTTTCCACAATATGTACTTACCTTTATAGCAAAAGGGAAAATTTGAATTGCTGTTTTATTTTTAATTCTTTAAAATTTTAACAGTTTTATTGCCATAATGCACAGATCACACAGTTTAATAGTTTAAACATATGACAAAGAGTTGTGCAATCAGCACTACAATTAGTTTTAGAACATTTTCTTCTTCCTTGTTCTCATTATTATTAGCTCCCCATTTGTCCCCCACTTCTTCTGCTATAACTCCAAGAGACTATTAGTCCAGGCACTGTCTCTATAGATCTATCTGTCCGGGGTTTCATATAAAGAAAAATACATAAAAACAAAAAGCTGGGGCAAAAACAACAAAA
>NW_022111368.1:6894501-6911334 GCF_000313985.2 Echinops telfairi
TCCCATCTCTGGTTCACTGTCAGAGAGGCTTCATCCAAGGCTTCATCCAAGTGGGGACCTTGCAAATGGATGTAGAGCTTTCATTATCATCCGTGCCCTTCTGCAAATGAGGTGCTCAGAATTTAAACTCTAGTACTGCCCCACCAGCTTGTATTTTATTATTTAAAATCATTGGATCACACAGACTGATAGGGTTACTCTAGCAAAGTGTGTTGAAGAAATCAGACGGTGCATTTCCATCAGAAAGTATAGCACCTGAGGTTTTAAAGGCTTGCCTTAAAACCAGGAGCCATCAAAGGGAGGCAACAGCTAACGCCATCTCCGTAAAGTGTGCATATTATACTTTTAGCTCCCCCAAAGTTACGCATTCCTCATCCTTGCCTCTCAAATCTTCGACAATTCCCCTAGCACTTGATCCAGGTGGGTATTTCTCTTTCCGTCTCTCTTCTCTTCTACTTGAGTTATCTTTTAAACTTTTCTTTTTGAAGACTTTACTATGGCTTGGGTAAAAGTTGGCATTTTCTTTTCTTCTCTCAGATTGAAAAGTGGACTCGCCGCACATCGCATTCTCTCTCCAGGCTCTCTTGGCAATACAAGAGACACCATATAAGACTCAAGACCATATGTATTGATCAAGCCAACAGATGTTGAAAGTAATCTATTTTATTCCCCTGCCCTTAAAAAATAATCCCTTTCTCAGGAACTGGAAGTCTAAGGTCCACTGTAATCTTCTCAGACCCCTCAGAGTTCTGTGTCCACAGTTGGCCATACAGGAAAGCTGGTCCCAGGGCTTAGTCTGCAGCCTGACTCCCCCTTTCTCCTATCCTAGATTCGATCCAGACACCTGTGGGGACCTTCTGCACCCCATTCTATACTGTGGGGTTCCGTGCACACATGATGCCAGAACAGGCCCTCTGGCTCCACTTTGGGTCACAGGTTTGGGAATCAAGTGTCAAAAGATATTTATGCAGACACCTGTGGGTATATTCTCTCAGACTCCCGAACATTAACCCGGAGGAGGGGCCTTCTAAAGTACAGACGTTGGAGGGATGTGGTAAGTATGACTATACCTGAGGTGTCAATGGTGGTAGCAGAGGTAAAAGAGGCATAGTAAAGACAGTCAAATAGTCAAGGCAGTAAGAAAACAAAAACCATATATAAAGAATTGGCGCTTCACACATCAGTCCTTTAGGCGGTTTCACTGAAAGATGATTAGAAAATTGAGATGAGCCAAGAATATCGAACTTGCCCAGGATTATTCGGTAAGCGTGCTGTTTTCCGGACGCTTGCCATCCATCTCGACTTCATGATGACGTTCGATTTCTCTTGAGAGGGAGCTACTCTATACATCCTATGTGCACCCACATGGAGACATTAATATATAACTTAATGCTAAATTAGGTGATACGGACTCCAAGTATCCAGTTCTTAGTTTCCGGGATGTTGAACCCATCACAGACATCAGAGAGGGCCTGGGCACTAGACCTGCCAAGGCGCCTCATCGTCCAGCCTAAGGAGTGGGCACAGGACCTGTGTTCCACCCGTGGTCAGCTGTGAGCCAGTTCTCCATCTCTTGGCTGATGTCTTTCCCTAGTCCTTTCTCTCTTTTCAACTGCATGTTGAATTCCTGTGGATGAGCTACGGGGGCCAACGTAGGAGCCTGTGAGTGGATTTGACACAACCAGAGGCCCAGGTGAGCCATGGAGCGAGACCATCGAGAGATCACTCATATTGCCCAGACCCTGGGTTCAGCTGCAAATCCACGTCAGATTTACTCTTAGACTCCAGTGTGCAGACTAATAAAGGCAGGCCACCTTCTCCGCCTTGTTCTGGACCATTTGGACTGGGTGTTCTGTCACCTGGACAAGGAGAAACTTTAACCGATAAACCAAATGGCAGTGCAGATTCGAAGCCAGCTTCCTCAGCTTTCCATCCTGCTCAGCTGAGCTCTTCTTTCCTACGGAGGACAGATAAAACTCTGTAGATGATTTTTAAAGCCATGTTTAGTTTTAATATCCTCTGATTAGCTATATAATAAAACAGAGTAATTTGTCTTCTAAGGAAATAAAAGTGCTTAATGGGGTAAGGCACATTGTAAGGGCTCGGTAAATTTTAGTGATGCCCCGGATAGGGACTGTCTGCATCCAAAGCAAATAGCCCCAGTCCCTGGAGACTCGCATTGTCCTCCCCTGCCCTCACAAGGATGCTTTCCCTGACTGCAATGCATTGTCATTGAGATCTGGGGCCAGGGCATCCGTATGGCAAGTGCCACCCCAAATGTTGATGTGTCAATGTGTGGCTAGGTGGTTGATTGAAAATGTTAAATGTCGGTAGGAGAAGGAAAGCTGCAATGCATTTTGCTGCTTAATATTAAGTATGGATGTGTTGAGCTGGATGCTTGACGGTTTTCATCTTTGCAATCCTATTTTCTATGCCCTCTGCAGACTGCAGAGTGGTCATTCAGAAGTCATCATGGGGCAAATATGCATTATGCCCTCAAGGTGAACATATTTTGCTGAGTGAAGGGCAAGGCTCTGGCTGTCTAGGGAATGACAGATCTTACAGGAATTTTTGTGGGCCACAGAGGGACTGCCATGGGCAAGTATTAAGTCCACATCTACCCTTCCATTGACATTGATAATGACCCCTTTTACCTCATTACAGAAGTTCACAAGTCCTGAGTGATCTTGACTGACTGACTTCCCCAAAGGGAGAGGCTCTTCTGCTGGCAGCAATTCCCAAAGATCTGAAATGCCAAGTCGCCCAAGGTGCATCCGTTTATTGCTGGGTTTGAGCTGCTCTTTGGGGGATCATTTCCTTGATTCCAAGGTGTATTTTGTGGTCAGAACAAGAAGACAGAATAATTTGCTTTACTTTTTTAAAGAAAGCATTGAAATGTTATGTCAGAATTGCCATATCAGAGAAAACGCAGGGCCCTGTACTTGCTACCTGTGTTCCTCTGACGGAGAGGCTTTCCCTCTGGACACCACATCCATCTTAACACTTAGAGTTTGAAGGAAGGATCTACAGAGCCCCCCGAAATCCTTCATTTAAATGCTCTTTGAGGACATGTACTATGAGAATAAGAAATGATTATACAGTGAGTTAATGCTGTAGAGAATCAATTGCAAACTTATAAGTTGCAACAACAAAAAAGTTACGCATGTACAAAGTATAAAGACAAAAAAATGCTCTATCCTTGATGAGAAAGACTCCCTGGAAAAATAAGATTTGGGTCAGACTTCTTGAAATTCACCTTCCCTCTTTGGAAATATCAGCATCCCACCAGTGAAGCTGGTCATTTAAGCCCATCTCTCAACAAGCAGCATGGACCAGTTGCTTTCTATACAGGAAGCCAAAGGACCTCGTGGTAAAGAGAAACATACCTGGATTTCAAGGGCCCACATTCCATATCCCACCTTTATCATTCGTTACCCTGTGACTTTGGTAAGTTTATTGACTTTCCTGGGATTTAGTTTCCCCATCTTTGAATTCAGTATGAGAATATCTACCTCACACAACTGTTTGAAAGATTGGGCTATCATATCAAGATGCTGGTGTGGAAGTTGGCATTTGAGAACCAATAATTGGTCATTGTCATTTTTCATATACTTCTTCAATAAACACACCTTGAGCAATGTTAAGGATTGAGTTGTACCTCCCAACTCCAAATTATATTTTGGAATTACAACCTCTAGATTTGGGGATATAATATAATCTAAAGCAATGTAACCACTTCCCAAAATGCAATATAATGAAATATAATTGAACAATCTGTTGAAGTCATACAATGAAGGGTGACTCGTAAGCCTGATCACTTCTGGCTTATAAAAAAAATAGCATAGACACCGTGTTAGGCAGCCTTTTCTAGAGAAGTAAAACTAGTAATACTAATATATGTATATGTAGAAAAATATATTAAAAAATGACTCACAGTTGTAAATGAGATCAAGCTGAAGTCTAGGCAGGTTCTATGTCCGTGGGTTAGATTGGCGTCTTCTCCTGAATCATGTGAGGACTGATGACCTGACGATCCGCAGGGAGGCAAAAGGCTCATGATTGCAAATGGATCCAAGGTTGGCAGGTCAGATGGCATGCCACAGAAGGCAGGCAATATGGCAGACCACTGGCTCAAGTCCAAAGAGATGGAGGTCGATAAGTCAGATACAGGAACCAGACACAGTGTATTAGTCTAGGTACTTTGGAGAAACAAATCCACAGCAACTCACGTATAAGAGAGAGTTTTATGCAAAGAAAATGTGCATCACGAAAACATCCCAACCCAATGCTGCCCAAGCCCACAAGTCCCACATTAACCCATACTCAACACCAGTCCACAAAGTCCTTCACCTCACAAAACAGAGGCAATGATGCCGACTGCAAGAGGAAAGCTGAGTCCATGAACGTGTAAGCATCTCAGCACTGGCAGGGGTCTCCACATGGCTGCTCCAGCACCCAGGGCTGCTTCGGGATAGATCCATGCGGCTTCTCCTTGGGGATGTCTTGTAGGAAATCCATCTTGCAAGCTGAAGCAGGGAACTGCTAAGGCAGCTGCACCCGATGCAACCATCACAAAACAAGAGACCCGAGAACTAGAAAGGCCGAGGCTCACCACCCATTTATCCCTCCGCCTTTCAACCAGCACCACATGTGATTATTGGCCAGGCTGGCACAATTAACTAACTCACACAGCAAGACAACAAATAAGCGTTTCCACAGCATCTATTGATAGAGCTAGTAGGCTATGCCTTAAAGGAAGTATCCTTTCAATTGCATCAGACTGTGATGTAAGTAAGGGATTGCCCTCTTCTCTAATCTTTTTACAATCTCTTGGCTGCTCACAGCAGATCCCATCCCAAACAATGGCGTTGATTACATCGTTAGGTCACACCATGGAAGATTCCTATTCCTCAACTAAAAACCCCCGAGGACCATGGACCAGCCAAGCTGACATAAAAAATAACTATCATAGATACAGGCATATGCAAGCAAACAGGGGAAACCAAGTCACGTGAGGATCACCAAGAATACAAGGAAGAAATGGGCAATACTGAAACTTCATTTAGAATTTTAGCTTTTAGAACTGTGAGAAAAGAATTTTCTATTCTCTAAAAGCACCCTTTGTGCTTTAAGGTTTTCTAGCAGTAATAAAAAAACAAAAAACAAAAAACTAAGCCAGACTTCCACTGTGCTGCAGGTACGGTGTCAGACCTGAAGATATCATTGTCAGAGAAGGTCACTATTTTTCTCTGACTCGATGACCACAACAACACATTGGTGTTGAAAGGATTCAGAGTCAGCCACCCTACAGAGTAGAATGGAATTTCTCCATGGGGTAAGTCTTTGTGGAAGGAGACGGCCATATCCTCTTCTGAGGAACTGCTAGCAGATTTGAACTGCCTACCTTTTGGGTCAGCAAATGAGTACTTAACCCCTGGGCCACAGGGATCAGATTTTGAGTCTAGTGGGAGATGCTGGAGACAATCACGAATAATCACTCATCAGTCTCTTCCTTAAGGGAAGAAAATATGGGTAGTTATGAGCACATGCTTCAGAAATTTAGAATGTGCTTCCTGAAAGAAGTTACATTTATTCTGAGATCAGAATATCTTACATGAGGGTGATTCAAAATGTTCATGGAAAAATCCCACCATCTTTTAATTACATTTTTTTCCACAAACTTTATAAAGTCCCCATGTACAAGGCTAGGTAAAAAAACATTACTACAAAATCATAAAGACCTTGATGAAACAAAATGATCTAAGCATGAAGCTATTATTTCATGAAATATCCTCTATCTACGTCATAGTTTCCTAAGCCTGGGCAGCTTTAAGTCTGCTGGTCAGATGTTAGGCTGGAGGCTTCTCCTGACCCATGTATTTTGGGGGCTGATGAACCCAATATCAACAGAAACACCACAGGCTGGAGGCTGCAAAGGCAAATGAATTCAAGGTCAGCAAACCAGGCATGTGGCTTCAAAGGTGAAAGAATCCAAAGTTGACAGGCCAGATCGGTAGGTAAAATGACACGCTGTTGGCTCTAGTCTAAAGAATTGGAGGTCAATAAACCAGATGAAGAATTAAAAATAAATAAATAAAAAGCTCAAACTCACTGCCATTGAGTCAATGCCAACTCATAGCAACCCTATAAGACAGGATAGAACTGACCCCGTGCTTTCCTGAGACCATGCACCTGTATGGGTGTAGAAAGCCTTGTTTCTCTCCAGAAGCGAAACTGGTGGTTTTGAACCTCACAGATCACAGGCCTTATAACCACTACACCACCAGGGTTCTAGAAGAAGGTTAGAACCCAGAAAAGAATGCAAACAAGCTTTTCTATAGCACCGACTTATATTAGCAGCAAGCCACACATCCCAAGGAAACGTCAATCGCATCAGGCCTATGACCTGAGTAAGGGTCTTGTATCCCATTCTCCTCTTAGTACAGTTAATTGACTGCTATCGTAAGATCCCATTGTGGAGTGGATTACATTATGTGAAGTCACCTGGTGGAGAATCGATAGGTCTTACCTGTCAAACCACTGAGAATTCTGGCCCGGCAAAGTTGACACAAAACCTGTCACACATGTTTACTTATCTTCTGTTTGGAATAAACACTGAATAGATGAGCTGTGATCCTAGTAGCAGTACGTTTGAGATCAGATCCTGGAATCGACTTAAGATGAGACTATAAGAAACTGTGATTGAGGTGCAAAGTGTGACCACCAGAGCAAACATGTTATATGTGGGGAGAAGGAAGCCGGACCCATTTGCTGGTGGCAGTGTTGTAGGGCACAGGAGAGCACTGGTCCAGGGTCATTGGTGGAGCCTGGACTCTTGTCAGAAGATTGGTCACTTTTCTGAGCAAGTTAAAGTCTTTTATTTCTCACTTTTCAATTTTCTCATCTGGAAATTATGTGTGTGTGTGCGTGTGCTATGCATGTTCCTTTTGAAACTTAGTAGAGTAGACTTGTCTATGCAATTGTAAAAAGTGAACATTCTGGCATGTAAACGGCATATAGTTCACAGTGCATGTCCTTGCAGGTCGGCAAAGGTGTAACTCCATAAAATTACTCATAGAATGGGTTGATGGAGGCTCTGCTATTTATTGTCCCTTAGACAACAGAAAAGAGACAACAGCGGATCTCACATCTCAATTAAATGCTTTAGCCTGATGGTGACACATGCCATTTCCACTTACAATCCATTAGTTAGAACTAGTCACACAGCCCTGATCAACCTTGACATGTGTGGGCAATGCACTCCCCGTGTGACTAGGTGTTAGGAGGAACCAGACACGTCACCTCACCTTACTCACTGCCATCAATCGATGCAGACTCATGGTGACCCGATAGGATGGAGTAGACTGGCCCCTGTGAGTTTCCCAGACTAACTCTTTCCAGGAGTAGAAAGCCCATCTTTCTCCTGTGGACCTGCTGGTGGTTTGAACTACTGGCCTTGTAGATCACAGCCTAAGTGTAACCTCTACACCACCAAGGCTCCTGAACCAGACACCAGTGAGAACAAGTCATACTGACCACAGTGTCTCCATAGAGGCCACAGGTTCAGCAGACGTGAAAACGTTCATCCACTCATACTTGACCTGGCACATGAAGTTCTGTTCAATTCATTAAGCATTTGTTAAAGTTCTACAATGTATCCTGGATACTGAGAATACAATGAAAAGTAAGACCAGGCCCTTTCCCTCAATGATACATGTATCATTATTCCTATTTTCTAGGGAATGAAACTGAGGTCGAGAGGCTGAACCTAAAAGCCTCACAGTAAATAAGCCACACTCCAGTCAACTTTTTGAAGCAATATGCTTAGTGAAGCAACAGGGTTTTATTCAGAATAGATGCAGAGACTTAAGTAGGGAATATTGCCCAAAACTTTATTAGTTCAGTAAAAAAGTACTATTGTGTGCCTACTACCTACATTGAACTTTGCCATATATTGAGGAGGGATGGGACAATGAATTTTGCTGCTGGTTTTCTGGTCTCAGGAATCTTGCAATACATTTGAGTAGTAAGTTGCACTAACTGCGATGGTTATATGTATTTCGCTTTTGTTATATATGAAGAACTTAGGTTAGCATTCTGATGTTGTCCCTCTCCCTTCCATCCCTGTGGAGAACCAATGGGTAAGGTCAAGAGAGAAGTGAGAAAGGAGTTATTTACTGGCTCTCCCGAGATCACGTTCATTCTCAAATTCCTGAAGGACTTGGTTTAGTATAGGAGTTCGGTGAATGACTTCTACTCTTTGGCCAGCAGAACAAAAACCAGAATCCACAAAAGATCTTCAGAATTGAGCCTGTCTCCCAGAATCTCTGACCCACAGAGTGCTTTGTTCGTGTTTAGATCATTCAAATCAGCACCTGGGTTCTGTGTGGTTAGCCTGATTTGCAATATGGAGTTGAAGAAGACCTTCCACACACCAAAGTGAACATACCTGGGCTTCAATATTTTGGCTCAGAATGATGCAAGAATAGAAGGGCTCTTGGAAATAACTGGCTTCACATTTATTTGAAATTACTATCTCAGGTATAAATGCTTTTAAACCCTTGTTCCTTGGTTGTAAATCTTTGGAACAGTTGATATATACATATACATATGTGTGTGTGTGTGTGTGTGTGTGTGTGTGTGTGTGTGTAACAGGCAATTTGGTTGACTGGTGTAAAAACGACTGCCAGATCCTGGAATAGCCCAATGAGGAGACCAGCCTAAAAGGGGAAGAGCAGATACCAACCAGCCAAATGTTTGAGTTGAGTGTGAACAAGATGAATATCATTGTCCCTGCTTTGAAACCACAATAACAAAAGTAGAAGGATGGTATGTTTGGTCTGTAGATCATGCTTTACACTCATTTTCCTTTTTCCAGTCTTATCGTAACTGTCACTGTTGTCTGTATCAAGCACTCAAAAACACATGCTGTCATATACTGTTACACTACCGTGCTGCCATCTTTTCTTCCTAGCGATGTTTCCAGTGTAACTCCTTGATACCCAGGCCAATCCCTATCCATTCTACTACCCTTCACGGTGATTTTTAGGGAAGCATAAGCAACCCCTGTGGGTTTCTGAGACTGTAACCATTTATGGGAGAGAAATCCCCGTCTGGCTCTCATGGAGCTGCTGGTGGTTTCCAACTGCCCACCATGCAGATTGCAGCCCAACATGCCACCTCGGGGACAGGAATGCTAAGGACATCCAGATGGTGGAGGACAGGGGTGCTGTTAAACATCCTACAGTGCACAGGACATCCTCCCTACGGTGAAAAATGACTTCACCCAAACTCTCAATACTGACCCCTGCCTTAAAAAGCTGGCTGAACCTTCACACAGTTATTGACATATGAGGATAGAATTATGATGTTTGAAAATTCTGAAGTCTGTATTCTCCTCTTGGCATAGATAGCAATTCATAAACAATACCTAACCATGGGCAGAATTATAGTAATTAGGGATACCATACAACTTAAAGGATGGAAAAGTTTTTGTCTTCATTATATCTTCAATTTGCCCCTATAACCCTAATAAAAACTAGATGGATCATGGCAGATAATAATGGACTATCATGAAGTCAACACATGTACTTGCACCAATCACAACCCCTCTTTCAAACAGAGTGTCTATATAGGAAGATATCATTGTAGTTTCTGTCATTTGGTATGCAATTATTGATCTGGCAAGTGCATTCTTGAAAAAAAAGTTATGAGACAGAGAGAGGACCAATTAAGTCACCATACGACAGAAACAAATGTGCCAAAGGGTCACATTAATTCACACATTTTTTGTTGGACTATAACCTATAGGGATCCTTAATTATTATGATGTTCTTCAGAATATCCTGTTGATCCATTATATTGATGCTACCAAGCCAATTGAATGCAGGGAACACAACATGGCAAGTGGTACCCTAAAATGATATTGTTAGATAACTAAAACAATTTGAGAAATTAAATATTAGTGAATTTTTCTGAGCCTCTTATTATAGTGAATTCCACTAAGACATCCACTCTAGGTTAAAAAAATGTAACTGTACTTTGCACTGTCAACTACTAAGAAACTATGCCTCGCTGGTGGCTCTCTTTGGGTTGGGAAGGAAATGTATGCCTCAGTCTGGAAGATTGTTCTAAGTTATATATTGGGAGCTCCAAAGACGATTTTGAGTGGAGCCCCGAGAGCGAGAACTCCACATCAAATCTCAGGTGCGGTATCAGCTGCTTGACATTTCGTGATAGCCAGTGGGTGGTAGAGATTGGATGGTGACGACATTCTGGATCTCTATCTCGTATACAGATGGCACCAACAGCAGCAACAGCCGTGATGATGCTGGGTGGAGTCTTTGACAAGAATGTTTTTCTTGGTTTGAAAATAAAAATGATACAGATGTCGAATCCACTGCACCCCACCCCACAAAATGCACTGCCACCGAGTCGATTTGGACACATGGTGGCCATTATAAGATGGGGCAGAACTGTTGAGGGTTTTGCGGACTGTACTTTTTACGAGAGTAGAAAGCCTGGTCTTTCCCTCTCAGAGAGGCTGATGCTTTCGAATTGCTGACCTTGCGGTTAGCAGCCAACACATCACCCTGAGGAGCCTCAGGGCTCCTGAAATGTAAACTAGAAGAGCTTTGAAAAGAAAGAAAGAACCGATCTGCAATCCCGTGTCGTAGCTGGAAATATCCACATGAACTGACGAATTGATTGTATCATACGTTTCTTAGCTGTCCACAGAAAAGGCATCGAGACAATGGTTAACACAAAAGCACTGAGAATTTCCGGCATTCAGATCAGTAATCACGGACTAGTATTTCTCATTAAAAGAAACCAAGGCTTCTGGAAATGGCTGATTCTACATCTAGGACACGAAATGGACAAGGAGAGTCTAACCCATCTTGTCATATCAGATCAGCAGGAAACAATAAACCACTATGAGGCTCATGTCAAAAGAACTCAAGAGCCAACTTGATGAGTTTCCCAACAGCCTTTTGGGTGCAGCGTTAGCTTCAGTAAGGATAAGAATGGCAAGGATTGACCCGCATCATGCAGATTCAAACCTTTGGGTTCAGAAGGATATTTTACAAACCTGATCCATACTTTCTGATGAGGATGAAACATGAGTCCATTATCTTGAAACCTTGGTCAATTAAAGCTAAAAAGACAGTTTTTTTCTACTTATCCTACATGAACTATACCCACTGGGAAACCAAAAATTAGCTTAGAGGAAAGGTCTCCTTATACATTTGTTCCAGTTAATAAATGAAGACAAAATGATAGATTCAGAATATAAGTATTTTTCAATACCCCATTAATTTATAAATTTAGCCATGTAGGACTAAGCACTCTTAGTGCCGAAAAAAAAAAAAGCCCAAACTGGACGTTTTATGGGTCCTGACAGTAGAATACAATGTCATCTCTAGTCTTGCCAGAGGAACCGAATCATCATGCAACCTCTGAACCATCTGAATACAGAAGACAGAGATACAGTAGAACTAGACCAGCAGCATGCCCTGAGCAGGATCTAGCCTGTAGGATCCAGCACAGCAAAAAATGCCCCACATTCTTCTGAAGAGACAGTATCAGAAAAATAACAGGATGAGGAGGAATGTGTAGATAAAATAATGTGTAGAAAGATTGCTAACTCCAGTCAAGTTGGTTCCAACTTGCACCGGCCTCATCTTTTTTAAAATATCACTGGGCTCCATGGGGTTTCCAATAGCTGATTTTTTTCCCCCCAAGCAGATCACCAGGCCTGTCTTCGGAGGAACCTCTTGGTAGACTGTAACCTCCAGCCAGGAACATTTACCATTTGCACCACAAAGAGACTCTTTCAAAAACATGCCATGCTTAAATCCAACAGAAAAAAACGTGGTTCTGTTTAAAGAGAGAAAAGGGGCTCTGATGGAGACAGGACAATGCCATCGTCTCTGAGAGGGCTGATTTAGTTCAACATCCTGAGCTGGGAGATAGTCACAACTAGCTAGACTCTGTGCTTGTTTACTGCAGTAGAGCAGCATTGTTCAACTGGCTTCTCTTTTTGACTTGCCTTCAAGTTCATCACAAAGAACTCTTCTTTGAGGGCTCTCATTTGATAGAGTGGACTACTTTAGGATGGCTATCTCCTCATAAATGCAGAAGCCCACACTCCTGTTTTAGTAGGGGGGAAAATGTGTCCCTCATGACAAAGTAACCCACTGGGTCTCTTGTTGTCTTATTCATGCACTCAACATGTACTTGTTGCCTAGGTACAGAAGAGAGTCCCTGGGCCCTCAGCTTAAGTGAAGGGGAATTCCTAGAGAATGACAGGGAATTGAATGGTAGGGAATTGAAACATAGCCGTGGCAACCCTGGCATTTCTAGGGGCCTTCCCAAGGAGAAGTATGCTTCTATAAAAATAGAGATCAAGGCCATAGAAGAGGAGGTGTACCTGTCACGACTATTTTGTTTGCAACTGACACAGCTTAAGCTCAAATCATTGCAATGGAATATCAAATAGAACATTCCTTGTGACTCCGAGATCCAACAGAGGTTTTGCAGTGGAGGCTGATGGGACATGATGGCTCATACTGGCACATAAGAAAACCCACAGTATTTTCCAGAAAGGTGGTCAAAATGATTTCTGAGAAACTTATCCTTTACCCATCCCTAAGCCCCAATGTATATCCACTGCCATTGAGCCTATATAGGATTTTTTATGCTAATCTTCGTGGGAGCAAATAGCTTCCTCTTTTCGTATAGAATGTTGGTGGGTTTGAACCTCCAACCCGCTGGTTAACAGGGAAACATGTACCTGGCCACACCACTAGCGCACCCACTCCTTGCCAATACAATTTGAGAAGTCATGAAAAAGGAGATTATTTCTTTTAGGGGAGATATTGGTTTCATGGAGAATTTATAAAATTTGTATTTCCAAATCAATTAATGGATGGCCCTGAGAGATTATTTACCACTGTAGGATATAGTTACAGGAAGAGGAGAGTTAGTGAGCTATGAACTCTCTGGTGCTGGGGGATGGGGAAGGGCCTGAAAGGCATTCCCTGGGACTTTCAGGTGTATTTGCACAAAGAGCTTGTTGACTGACTCTCTGGGAGAAATTGGGAAGCAGAAAGACTGAGTCCACAGCCAGTGCACAAAAAGGATAGTAATAAGAGAAGCTGGTACTTGTGGATGTGGGGAGACAGCAGGCATGAGTGCCTGCCATGTTTTCCGTTTGATTCAGTGGATTCCACACATGTACCTGAGGCAAGCTCAAAACCCTTGTCCCGTGCTGCTTATGGGGAAACGGGAGTGTCAAGGACTTCCCTGCTTGAGGATGGGGTGCCCAAGAAATGTAGAAATACAAAAAAAGCCAACATCTCAATATTTGCCAAACAGAGGAATAAACCGCCAAATTTTAAGAAGTATGTTCAGTAGGACTTTTTCTTTTTCCTCCATGAAGGCAAACTTGGAAAAAGTTCAGTTGAAAAAACAAGAGAAAAGTGTCTTCGACTCTTTCTTGTTGGGGTTCCTTAGAATTTCAGGGAATTCCCACACTGGGAAGAAGAAAGGATTTGTTGAATTGGAACAAAGTTTTGATTTAGATTGGACTCTTTTGCTCTTAGAAATTTTATTATTTAAGCATGTGATTGTTCCAAGAACCATGTTCTCATATTTCTGAGGGAAAAAAGAAATGAATGTTAGCATTTTAAAAATAGGTAACTTACTCAAAGGAACAAAGTTTGAAGACAAAGAGAGGAGCTTTCAGGCAGAAGCCATCTTTAATGACATGTCAAACACACTCAACTGTGCCAGAAATGTCTACACTATGAAACAGTTCACTGAGACATAAAAATGATTCATGGAGACTCATAATTCGCCTACAGGACAAAATAGAACTGCTCCAGGGGGTTTTCAAAGCAATCTTCATGGGAACTGACAGCCTTACCTTTCTTTCTCCCCAGTAGCAGCTCCTAGGTTTGAACCACCAATCTTTGGGTCAGCATCCCAGTGCATAACCCACTGCTCCATCAGGACTCCTTAGCATTGTGACTTAGATATAGTCAGTTGTGCTGATATTCCTTTATTATGATTATTATTTTTCTCCAAGTGCATAATCACAACTAATAAGAATGCATCTCCCATAAATTATCATCAAACATCTGGCATATATTGTAATGCAAATGACGACATGAGAGTACAATTCCTTTTTACCACACCCATCCTCCTTCCAAGCAACCTCCTAGTCACTCAGTATTTGCCTACTTCACTCAGAGATAGTTTAGAAATTGCAGGGCTCTTTTACCTCATATTCTTATTTCGTGGGAAAGGCAGATAAATTAAAATATAACATAGATTATAATAATATGGTTACTTTTTATTCTGATGCTAGTTGATAAAGAGACCAAATCCAGTCTATTCATTCTCATGGTGACTCTTTCGGACAGAGTAGTTTTTGTCTGCAGAGCACCAGCAACCTTGCAGCTAGCCTCCTGATGCAGAGCCCCCAGAGCCCCCAGGGCTCCTACCACTTAATACACACTGCTTGTACACACTCCTTGCACACACTCCTTACCATTCTTTGGACGTGCTGTCAGGAGGGACCATCGCTGGAGAAGGATCTCATGTTTAGTAAAGTAGAGGGGCAGGAAGACCCTCCAAGGGATAGATTGACACACTGGCTGGAGGATACGAAGCATTGGGAGGATGGCACCAGCCTGGGCAATGCCTTCCTGATGGTTTTAATGGGTCAACGCCGACTCTGTGGCACCTGCCGACAGCAGCACCAACCTGCACTGCCAGGTCTGGTGAGCACTTCCCCTCGCCGGCTGTTTGATGGTCGAGTTCTCCCAGGGAGTAGTAACTACCTAGGAATTGAAGGCGTCAGAATTGTACATATGTGTGAGTACAGGGAGAGATGCCACTGAAGAAATTTAGTGCCAAAAAAAAAAAAAAAAGGCAGAGGAGTTAGACAAGGGTAAATGGAAACACTAGTATAAAAATTCTAAGATTGTGATGCCCCTCCCCAGATTTTCATTAAATAAACAATCAGTTATAAATATAAACCCCTAAGATCTTGGGCAGACTGATCCTCTCCCACTCACATATCTCCCTACCCTCCTTCACACATCCGCTTGGGTTGGCCTGCTGGCCCCACCAGTTAATCTTCAGTCAAAATGCTGTCCCCGAAGGAGACGGGGTCATAAGGAGTCTCAATCCAGACAATACGATGATGTGGCAGCAACACTAGACAGGAACTAACAACCTAAATCCTGCTTCCACTTCATTTTAATAGCTATGTAATTACAGGCAGCTCACTTACCTTAAGTATTTCCTCATCTAAAGACATTGTGGGTGTTTGGCTAGCTGCTTGCTAAGCCTCCTTCCTGTTCTAAAATATTAAATCCTTCTACAAGGTTTAAACCTGATTTTGTTAAGCAACACAGTTTTGAGGCTGTGCTATTACCAAGAACTAGCCAAGGTTTATTAGGTTTATTGGACGGAAGTGACATCCAAAGCGCCATGCCAGGAACTGGAATGTCAAACGTTCAGTTAGCCATTAACTAACTACACTGAGAAACCCTCCTCCCACGATTGCATGGTTTCTTTCATCTCCACCGCATGCCATTGTACCTCTCCATATGCAGTGTTCATTGTAGTCAACTTTTTATAACAAATTTTGTTTGCAAATATCTGCAACGGCCTTGCCCCTTCCTAACTAGCAAAACACCTACCTGTCATTAAATCTAATGCTCCAGTGTTTGGCACCTGCCCCCAGAGAGGTGTGTATGGATGTAGCAAGAACACACAACCATGCTGATTGGTGCTGCACTGTGCACCGGGTGGCCAGGCAATCATTCCGCATTTCTGTGACCATGTCATTCCCTCCCTCTCTCACACCTTGTCCCCTCTCCTTTCTCTCCCATCCCTTCCTCCCCCAGTGTTGTTCTCAGCATACACAGACACCATCATGAGACCCACTCACCTGGCATCATCTGGGCCCATAGATTTTGCCTTCTCTCTGTGGCTGGCCCACCCAATCCTCTTAGACATCAACCTGACCTGTCTGCCCCTCTTCTATCGCCTACTCAAGGAAGACACCCCAGTCCTTTCCCCTTTCTTTCCCCCAACATCAATTTTCTCTCTCTACTGAATTCTTTCTAAGGATGTACAAATATGTTTTCATTCATGAGCTATTTATTTGTTTCACTTTTTTAAAACAGATGAGTAAGCCAGTAGGAATCTGTCTTTACCCTCCTTTTCCCTCATTATGAAAAATTCCTAGCAAAACTCACAGAAACTGTTGTCATTCCATTTTTTATTCCATAAGCATTCCAAGTCTTCCTTGCATTTTCTGCCTGCAGCTCTCACTCCATTCAAGTTTTCACCCCAGCACACCACCAAAATATCTGTCGATGGTCAATGCCATCAATTCACAATTCTAAAATGTTTGACTTTCAAGCAGCGTTCGGCATAGTTGACCAGCCCCTTTTCCGTTAAATGCTGTCCACACTAGGCTAAGAGGATCCCACATGTTCCACCTTATCTACCAGTTTTAATGGCTATTCCTTTTAGTGCCCTCTTTGTCCCTCCCAAACTCCCTGACCTCTTAACTTTGGAATGCCTAGGATTGAGTCTTTGAACCTGTTCTGTTTTCTAACCACACTCACTCCCTTGACTAGTTGATGGTTTTAATTACCAGATAACGCTCAGCTTTTAATCTTTAGCCTGTCCTGCATTCCAGACTTACTCCATCAATTACTTATTAGGCACCTTCCTCACATACTTAATGGACATCTTGAGCTTTGCACTTCCAAGTGGGAACTTCTTCACCCCTAAACCTGACCCCCTCGC
>NW_022111368.1:6912245-6927309 GCF_000313985.2 Echinops telfairi
GCTTTGTCTTCAGTGATTGTGTCAGGAAGGTGAGCATCATAGAATGCCAATTTAATAGAACAAAGTATTCTTGCACTGAGGGAGTATTTGAGTGGAGTCAAATCTAAATCTTGATTCCACCTGAATGACTGTTTATCTTTTACAAAGCACCAGTTACTCACGCAGGGTCTACATTCTAACGGGATCTATCTTCAACTATAGCTGTGATCTGAAAGTTCTCAGCACCACCCCATGAGCCCCACTGCTATCACCCTCAATCAGGCCACAGCTTCTTTCTCAGGCCTTCCTGCAGTCGTCATTTGCTAACCCCTCGTCCATCCTTTACAGAGCATCTGGCATGAGCCTATTACAATAAAAGGCCAAGCCTGTCACCACGTGCCTTGTATGCCTGGCTCTGTCATTCCCGGAACTCATCTCCTGTGTCTTTCATTGCCCTATCCATGTCCCCCAATAAACACAGGCTGATTCTAGCCTGTTCTGCATGCAGACCCTGGCTGCACTCTCACCGTATCTTTTGTTTTCTGCCTTTCACTGCACCTTCTACTCCAGCACACTGGGGCTTTGGCATCCCAGGTACACTTCTGACATTGGACTACAGCTCTACCTGAAGGTTCTTACCTTGGGCTTCCTCTTACCTCACTTCCTTATCTTCTCCCTGAGCCCTTTAAGGCTTGCTCATGTATCACTTAAGGACCTCCCCAGACTTCCCTTCTTGGAGTTGATTCTCTTTACCTCCTTCTTCTTCAGTTAACACTGCTTCCTTCATAAATTCTAATAGAACATGATTACTTTTTATTTCTATGATTTGTGTGCATTTCTGCTGTTTCAAAACCTGTCTGTTTTGTTCACTGGTATCCTAACGGGTCTTTAATGAATGCTTTATTTATCAATGTAAGTAGCAACTATTTTCAAACATTTTATTAGAACTTGACAACTATTTTGTAGAACATGCCTTCTTGAAAAACATTGTTAGTTTCTATTTTCATTCAATATGATGTAATGCACCACACATTAAATTTAACAGTGGAATACAACCCTGAGAAAATTAATATACAACATGCTGAGAAGCCAAGTTTAAATATGTTATTTTGGTCAGAAGCAAAAGAGCTGGTACATTTCATCAATAAAATTTTGGGTATAATGTGGAGCTACTAAAAAGTTTAAAATTCACATATAGCTTCTTTTGCATCTAGAATCTGCAAACTGTTGCAGTGAGTGTGTGTGTATGTGTGTTTGTGATTTCAATTATGGAATCAATATGACATGTTATTCTCTTGGCACTTACTAACTATGCATCAAATATTCATGCATCTCAAGGTGCTCTCGTAAAGCATTGATTTGATTTCAAGCTAAACATCGTAGAGACAATATTTTTGTTTATTAAAAACATTGTTAAGAAATTTCTGAAGCTCATTAAAGTATATGAAGCGTCAAAAAATACTTGTGGGTCAAACTTCTAAATTGGAAACGGAACTGGGCAGAAGGAGGACCCTGGGCACTGCACTGTTCTATCACACAGAAATATTGCCAGAACAAGCGGGTTCTTGCTGCGTGATTGTTCTCTCTTGCAAGTGATTTCAAGTAAATATTTAATTTAACAAGAGATGTGGTCCAAAAATAATTAGGAATGACTTTCTTTTAAACAAAAGTCCACACACAAATAATGATAATGGCAATAACATAAATTTATTAGAACATGGCAGCTTGGAATGTTCTACTTCATGGCAGAATTGGATGAAGAGTATATGTCCAGCCTCCAAAACAATCGTCATGCATAGGTACACAGTGTAACTTCAGAAAGACACTACTTGGTTAGCTAAAACGTGCACTTAACATAACAGTAAAATCAAATGTATGTATTGTATGCACTTGTGTTTCCCCTTGTTTTCCTCTTCCAACACTAGACTCATCATAAAGGCAATCTTTCTGCGTCACAAACCGGAGTTTTGTTAGGTGCTGTCCAGTTGATCAACTCATAGTGACCCACGGGATAGAGAAGAACTGCCCCCAGGGGATCTCCTAGCCCTTTGTCTTTACAGATGCAAATAGTCAGGTCTTTCTCCCAAAGAGCCACTAGGTGGATTTGAACTGGGAGCTTCTTAGCAGCCGAACACCCAAGTACAAACCTGCTCTTGGAGGATGATTTGAAAGGAAGGCATTGAGCTGTTTTTACAACACAAACATCATCAGAGTATGTTTGATTTCTGTTGGGTTCACGCTTCAGAGAAATACATTCACTTCGGGTTACAGTGGGAAGGAAGACTCCTCTAGTAGAGGCATTAAAGTGACATCACACATGCCAAATCATATAGCCTTAAGGACTCATGCTGTCACCGACATGCAGCTGGATAGTATGGTTATACCTTTCCATAAAAGTGGAGCATTTCATGTTAAATAAGAGGACGTGTTGAACGACCCAACCATTGTTTACCTTGTCATCCTCCTTGAATTTAGGCATTTGACACCATTTGCCAAATAATCCAGAAGTATCTAGGGTAGGGGGTGGGAGAGGGGACAGTTTCAAGTTATCATTTTGTTTCACTCATCTGAAGCCAGCTTCTCTGACAATACATAGCCTCCCACGTTTCTTTTCTAGGGCATTCCACAAGTCACAGTGAATCAATGTCAAAACACAATATTATCCAATGACAGGTTCACCTACACAGTTCATAAATTATTTACTTAGGCTATGCATATATCCAGAATCCATCACTGCACATAACTGAGTAAATAAATGCCTGTGGAATAAATATAATGGGGCATGGTCTTTTCATCTGATGCTCTGGAGGTTGATAAAAAAGAATGTCAATGGAATGATGAAACTTGGAATAGTTCATTCAGGAAGTAGCCCACATGTGGTCTGGGCATGTGGGAGTTTAGAAGTCTGGTTATTTATGAGGGTATAATATGCCCACATCTTCCTAACCCTGGGACCTTGATCAAGTTCATTCATTCACCAAGGCTTTATTCTCTTCATCTGTATCATAGCTATACTAATAGTGTACTTAAAATGTAAAGTACAACATTGTCACAATGCCTCTCACATGATACGTACGTGGTAAATTGCACATAGCACATATGCTTGGATCTGATCGCTGTTGTTGGTTGCTCTGAGGTAGGCTCCAACGGCAGCCCCATGTTAACAGGTCAACATTCTCCGTGTCCTGTGTCCTCTGAGTGAGCAGTGCAGTGCTCAGCCCCTTGTGCAACCTACGTGGCCCATCTCCCAGCACTACACAGGGTTTCCATTGGCTAGTTTCCAGAAGTGGACATCCAGGCCTTCCTTCTTGTCTGGTTCCGTCTGGAAGCACTACTGAAGCCTTTTCACCCCGTGACCCTGCCACACACATAGCTGTAGGACAAAACCCACCTGAGCTTAAAATATATAAACTGGGTAGTTTTTCTTTTTTACATGTTATGCACTACTGTATTTTGAATTTTGAGATGTTGTCATTACTACATTACACATTTATTTGATAGGAGTCTTGATTCATTAGTACCAATGATACATTGTTGTTAGTTACCCTTGACTCAGAAACGTTCTGTGTAACAGAAAAAAGAACATTGCCCAGTCTGTGTGATCCACATGGTCTTTGATGTGCTTCAGCACATGGTGAGACTATTGTGCCAGTCCTTCCCGGGATGGTTTCCCACACTTCAGTGATGCTCTGCTTTGCCCAAATGATAGATATACTGTAGTGACTGGACTCTCCAAATGCAGTGTCTGAAGTAAGCAAGAGGAAGATGTGGTACCTTCACTTTGCAGGACCATTCCAATTGCATTTCCTCTAACGCTATGTTATCCATTCTTCTGGTAGTCGACAGTCAATATTCCCTTCAAATACCACCATGCAAATGTATCACTTCTTCTGTTCAGAGGAAAGGATAGATGTAGCTTAGATATATCCATCAGTGGAAAATGGTTTTTATTATTGGATGGTCTATATTTTTAACATGATAACAATGGTCCTTATGTAGTTAAAAGTTAAAAGCTGAAATTCTAAATGACACATTAATTACACATTAATTAATTAATTACAATTAATTAATTGAAACCAGCTGTCTAGAAAGACTAAAGGACAAACTTATGGTTACAGAATTTTTCTGAGGAAAGGTCAGAATACTTCTTGTAATGTGACCTATTAAGCTTCTTCAAAGATGGAAGATACCTTACTCATAGGAATCCTTTAGAATCCTTACTCCTCGGAAACCCATAAGTGATTGATAGGACATAAATTATCAAGTCAAATCTTGAAAAAAAATAGCCTCGATCATTTTTCTATGTTATAAGCATCAAACATATTATGAGAGATAACACATTTTCAGTATCAAAATTAATGAGAAAATGTTGCTTTAAATATTTGGATTTATTTACATACATATGCATATATGGTGCATCCATATCTATGAATATAGTTATGAAAACATCTTAGTCATACACAAGCACTTTAAGGAGTGAGTTATTGGGCTTGGGACCATAGTTTCAAGGAACATCAAGGTTAATTGGCATGACATTGTCCGAAGGGACAGTGTTCTTTCTCCTACTCTGTGAGCAGCTGCTAGAGTCTTGAACACTTGCGCGGGGCTATCTGAGGTGTGACTCTTGGTCTCTGCCCATCCAGAGCAAAGAAGCATGAAGAAAATCAAAGGCACATAGAAACCACTAGTCAAAAGGGCCCATGGATTACCGTGAACCCCAGTCTCCAGGCCCCTAAAACCAGAGAACTAGATCTTGCCTAGATATCCTGAAAGGGGTTATACCAGGAGATCCTGCATAGTGTGGGAGAAAACTACACAAAACTCAAGATCGTAAGAAGACCAGGATTACTGATCTGCTAGAGATTGGTGGAATCTCTAAGACCATGGCCTTAGGCACCGTTCAAGGCTGAAACTGAACTCACTCCTGGGTCTCGTCTTCCAGCCAAACAATAGACGACCTTAAAAGGTGAACAGTAACAGCAGGGAAATATGCATTCCTTAGAACAAACAACCATTTGAGACCAAAGGAGCCACTTTTGCCCAGGAATAAAGTTCTGGGTACAGGAAAGACAGATGGATGGGAATGGTAAACACGGGGAGGAAGTGGGAATAGTGCCGACTCGTTATTGCAGTTACCATCAGTGTCCAGATACAAAAGGAGTTTGAAATGTTGAATCGAAAATAGATTTGTTCTCTAAACGTCCACCCACTCTGCAGTAAAAAGTTAAAAACTTAGAATAACTGGGTTGACCTGCATCAAAATAGATTTGCCCGGTGAGCAGTACAGTGTCACTTTTTGTTCAGATGGACATGAGGGTGATTGCTTTATTCCTTATAGTATTGGTGCTTATCAGTATTAATAACTTTTTTCATCCAGGCCAGCCTGACCTTCTGTGGCTGGAAAAAAAGTACAGTCTTGGCATCAGTCAAATAAAATATAAGCACACTTGTCCACAAACATTTTCATTATTGCGAGAACTCAATTGCTGTAACACTGCTAAAAAGCTCATAAATTACTTAAAACTGTGTGTTCTGCGCTTTCCCCAAGAAATCTCCACGGAAAAGCAATGCAAATGGTGTGTAGCTGTTGATGAATTATGCTGTTCTCATTCCTAATGTAAGGTTGAGCTTCTCATTATTAAATGGGCCTGTGCCAAGATAGTTGGTGGCCTAATGGTCAATTAAACTTCAAATAGGCTTTAAAGACCAGGATTAGTTATTTCTCTTTATTCTTAATTCCTCAATAACAATTTACTCAAGTCCCTAAGAAAAATTTCAGTGTTCTTCATTTGCAATAGTTGCAGAGAATTATTATATATATATATATATTTACCAACTGAACCTTTTAAAGTGGCAAATCTGACAATCGTTAGAATGATGATACAATTAGGCGTTACAATGACTATGCTAGCATGTCAAAAATGCAATCTCTACATTGCACCAGTGAAGATGTTTTAAATCTACTTCATTGTTTCAGAGGCGTAATTTGCATATCTCAGAGGGGAAAGTGCCACGTGTATATTTTGTGCTACAGACATAAATCTTACGACAAAGGTGACCACAGTCAAGCAGCTTACAAAGGCGCAATAGTTAGGAAAACACTTGAAAAATTCTAGCTTGGTTTTCCCCTTGCATTATGATATTACTCATTTTAGACAGGACTTTAATGTTGGTAGGGACAAAAAGTACCTGGATTTCTTATACCTCCAAACAAAGTAATAAGAGAAAATTCACTGACTCGTCTTCCCAGTTCCCAACAGTATCCCCCAAGAACCTTTACTCATGCTCTGTTGTCTTACTAAGGGATTATTTTAACACTGAAATCTACCAAAAGACAGCCATGTGTTTTAAGAGTTGAAAAATCTGTGAGTTTCCTTCAGAAGTTAATCTACCTATATGTTTTTAAAAATTCCATTTCAAGACTTGAACAGAGATACTGAATACAAACTAGTGACAGATACATTTATAAATTAGGGGCACTCTGTTTCTATGGTTGATTGATGCCCATGTAGAACCTGATCCTGGTGAGGGAGAGGGCGAGGCCAAGGAAAAGAACAGGAGTTCCTTCAGCTTCTCCGGATTTCACTGATGGTCCCAAGTCTACTTCTAGGGAACGCAACTCAGTCATTGGTCGCCCCCAGCAATGGAGAAAAGGCAGGAGAATGGCCAAGGAACAAGAAGGAAAAAAATCCAAGGGCTCTTTGTTTTCTGTCTAACTTTTAATTTTTACATGATTATAGAGCTACAGGAAGTTTTAAAAAATAATACCGAGAACTCTCTAATGCCCTTCTCCCAACTTCCTTCCATGATTGCAGGTTACATAACTCTATTGCAATATGAAAATGAGGAAATATGCACTGTTGCAATGTGTGCATAGTCCAGTACTATCTTACTACATACATAGATTCCTGTACAGAGTTATTCCTCCACAAACATCTCTCTTATGCTCTGTCCTAAGTGCCACGGTGGTAGGAACGAGGACGGAAGAACAGAGGTAGAATGAGGCCCAGAAGTTGCTCATCTCAGCTGGTAACTATAATAAATTATGCTGCTGTGGACTCATGAGCCTCTGACACCAGACCCTGACTTACCCAGGCTTATGTGATTCTACTCCCGTCTGGTGAGAGGAAGAACCTTTTCTTTGGTTTACAGAGACAGCTTTATTCTGAGATAAACTAGTGGGAAAATATTGACTTTACACACAACGTCATGATTACTAGAAGATTCCAAGATATGACCAGCCAGCAAGAGGCAGGTAAAGGTGATGATGGAGAGGAAAGCAGGAGGCATTTTGTGGAGGTTGCCAATTTGTGAAAAGTGTGAGCAAGATTTCCAGCAAGAGCAGATGATTTGTATTGCAATCAACGTATGTACCGACCCACCTAGTATTTACCATCATGAAATGAAATCGTCGTGGAAATAAATTATCTAGCAAATGAAATGGAATCCTTTGATATTTGCTAGATTAATCTGACCTTTGAACGGAAAATTCCCCAAGTAGAAGTATTCACCTTGCTGCCTTCATAAGCAATGTATTCCATCCTTAGTGTAATATTTTCTATTGCTGTAACATGTTCTAGGGAGATGAACTCACTGTGGTTTTAAAGGAACCTGAGTTCTAGCAGTTCTTTAATAACAATAGCTAGAAAACTGAACAGCCAGGTCGGGTTTTGGCTCAGTCCTTGCTCCCTAGGTTGGCTGTTTGGTTCTAAAAATTATAGGAAAGGTCCATTTGCTCTTCCATGTCTTTAAGACTCCCGCTTGATAGCAGCTCAGGAGAAAATGGGACTTTCTCCTCCGGCAAAGAATTACAATCTCGGAAGCCCACACGGGCAGTTCTATTCCATCCAACAGGTCACTGTGAGTGGGAAACAACTCAATGGAAGTGACCGAGTGAGTCCCCGGCATGGTGTTCGGTCTTTGGGGTTTGAGTGGTGGAGTGGGTTACGAGTTAGGCTGCTTACCATAGGTCGGCGGTTTGAAATCACCAGGTGCTCCATGGGAGAAAGATGTGTCTTTCTGCCTCTGGAAAGAGTCACAGCCTTAGAAACTGACAGGGGCAGGTTACCTTGCCCAGTAGGGTCACTCTGAGTTGGCATTAGCTCAATTGCTATGGGGTTACTTGGGCTTCTTTAGTGTATCATTCTTAATTATCTATAAAAGTTTTTCAAGATTGGGCATTTTAGAAAGAGTTTGGGATCAGCAGCTCCCAACTTATGACCGTGACCATGTGAATTTCTGTAATCTATGCTACTTCAATGTAGAAAACATATGGACTTTTGTTTTAGGTAAGCTCTATGCATTTAAAGCTAAGTTTGTTTTCAGTAACTCAAACACACCTGGCTCTTTGTCACTTATTAAGAAAAGCTTTTGGACTAAGGCAGAGGATTCTTGAAAACCATAATCCATAACCATAGAGATTGTTGTGGGGATCCACTCAGGGATCCCCGCCTAATCTGTGATCCAATCCAAAGAGATTTCTCTTGATCTTTACTATTTACTTAGTAATACTAGACATCTTCCTAAGGCTTTGTTTGCAAGTAGGACCTACTGATAAAATGTTTTGGAAACTACTGGAAGAAAGGACATCCTTGTGATCATATGAACTGATGTTGCCAGAGTAGGGAAGGCAGTGTTCAAATTTCGAATTTCCCCTTTACATTGGAGAACGAGTTCCTTTCCTCTCCAGTGCACTTCAAGTGCAGCTACCAATCGCGTGCTCGCGAGCTGCATCTGTTGCAAAAATACCAAACAAGTTTTAGCAAAGCTTCCAGGCTAAGATGGACTAGGAAGAATTGCGTGGAACTTTAGTTCCAAAAGTTGCTTACAACCCCCCCTCCCCCCACTTGTAAGCCTTTCCTCATCGATATTCTACCAGCACATCCTTCTCAATCTCTCCCGTGTTCTCTTTATTTCTTGTTGGATCCAAATTTCGGCCAGTGACAGTGGTCCGTTATTGGTTCACACCCTTAATTATAGATGGCAAAATCCTGCAAAAGAAAGGAGGAGATGTTTCTCACATAGAAGGTCCAGAAGATTTGCGAAAAATGTAGCAGGGCTTCAAATCAATTTGAACAATGTCAGTGAACCACTTGAATGAATTGTCAGGCAGTAGCCAAGATTTGTTTTTCTGAAAAATTCCCCACATCAGCATACCATGGAAGGAAACATAGCTGCCTTTCTGTAAAATTAATTAGCAAATTAGTGGTTGACGTAAACGTAACGTTCTTTCAGCTGATTCTCTCATTCTCTTGGGGGGGGTGGGATCCACACTCTGGACATGTGTGCCTTTTGACTCACTGGTATCATTCATATCATTAGGTTTTTTTGTGTTTTTTTTTTTCAATCTCCAATGGAACAGCTTTTGCCTCCTCTTCCAGTTTGGTTTCCTTGTTTGTTGATGAAGTGAGAATGAGCCATCTGCCTAAACATTAGAAGAATATTTTTTAACCAGGCTCTTGGGGAGCTACACTCTAAATCTACACTGTGTGTGTGTGTGTGTGTGTGTGTGTGTGTGTGTGTGTGTGTGTGTGTGTGTGTGGTCATCATCAACAGCTAGTCCTACTATTGAGAACAGACCATCAATCCACAGTTTTCTCTCAATCGCTCTAGATTTTACATTTAAACAGAATTCTAAGCCTAAGGAATGTTTAAAAATCACACCTGTGATGTCCTAATGAGATTAAAATCTGCCTTGGTACCTGATAGCAGACCAAATGATTATACTTCTTAAGAAAGTGTTTGTGTACTACCCCAGATTGTAAGTAACACCTCCACATACACTACATTACCGGAGAAGCACTCTCAGTCCCGAAGCCCAGGGATGGAAGACGCGTTCCCAGGGAAGCCCAGGGATGGAATACGCGTTCCCAGGGAAGCCCGGGGATGGAAGACGCGTTCCCAGGGAAGCCCAGGGATGGAAGACGCGTTCCCAGGGAAGCCCGGGGATGGAAGACGCGTTCCCAGGGAAGCTCCAGCAGAAGAGCGTTATCATCGCAGCGCCAGCCTCTGATTCTAATATGATTGTTCACTCAAAGTTAAAATTATGGCACAACCAATCCGAAAACACAAGTTGCCCACCTGTGCGTTAATTGCATTCTAGAAAGCAACAGGGAAAGGGTGACATCTTTGGAAGCTCTAAAACGACTAATTGTTTCGGCCACCTGAGGGTTTCTTTTCAAGCTCTTCCAGATAGCTAATGTGAGTAAAGGTAGAATTTGGTGAGCTTGCTTACTTTCATTACGTTACATTCTTGTTTGTTTGCTTCAGATAAACTTGTTTTTCTCTAAAATCTCCTAGTCCTGTTCATTTTAGTTTTCTTCCTCTTTTTTTTTAAGCCACTCAGATTACTATTTAGGGTTGAACATTAAGGAATCTGGAGAGATGTTTTTTAAAGACATGTACTGTATCTATTGACACAGCCCCTCTCAAGAAATGAAATCAACAACATCTTGTGAAACCCTCCTTATATGTGGGTTTTTCTACCCCTCTCATCCTTCTCCACCCCCACTCAATAGCCTATTCCTCCCTTTTCCCTTCAGAACTTTTACAAATTTCTTTCCATCTGGTTTCCATAGCAAATGACAAAACTAATAAATGAGAAATTCTGAGCTCTGATATACTTCAGGACTACTGGATTCTATTTTAAAAGCACATTTATCTCTTTCTTCCCCCCAATTATGCACTCTCTTTGTTATTATTCTAAAGAATATTTGGTATTACAGAGACTGTCCTATGTTATTGTTTCAGATTTATAGATGATAAAATTATTTAAAGAGCTGAATGAAATGTAAAAGAGATGAACGATGCAGGAAAGAACATGCTCAAATTTAAGTGAAAATAATTTAGCAGAATAGCTGTGGAACTCACCCTGCCATCTGTCTTATAATTGGAAGACACTACTACCTTGGTGATGATGGCATACTGCATTCTGTGGGTGGTCTATCCATCTCTGTCTTTCTCAGGACTATACCTAACCATGTACCCTGGGTCCAGGCTTTCTGGTTGATAGCCCTCATCTATTAGTTAAGCTTTGTCATCCTGCATGTCCCCTTTGTGCAGAGCCAAGGCAGAGATATCACGTTGCACTTGTGACAGGTGGAGATCAGCATTTAAGAACTCAAGTTTCCTGACAACATGGCACATAAGAATAGTAGCAGAGAAAATAATTATTACTCGGGGTGAGACGAAAACAATTGTCAAGAGCCATAAACCGACTAATGCTCACAAGAAAGAGAGAACAAAATGTTAACGATAAAGCTCATAAGGAAAGAAGTGACATGGTGGCCAATGTCAATCCCATGACCCCTGCATGCCTCCTGATATTCCCTGAAGAGCATCAGCTTCACTATGAGTTACCCATTCCACGTTCCCACGCAGAAAGTTTCTGCTCTCATCTCAAGGGATGCAACCTTTGAAGAGGGACACGGACACATTGTCTCTTCCCCAACCTGTAAGAGCAAATATTTAGTGAATGCTTTCTCTGGCTTAACTCTAGACTAATACATCACATCGTTATCTAATGCAATCTTTATAGCCATCTCTTGAGAAAGCATCACTATTAATTAACCTTCACAAAAGTGGACACTAAGGCACAGAGGTTTATGTAGCAGGTCTGTGGCCACACTACCATCAGATGAGTAGCAGAATCATAGAAGCCAAGATCTGCCTGGTACTACACCATCCCCTGGAGTCTCCCAACTGTCTTCTGAAGCCCCACATTAAAATGGTGTGCACCCGCAGGACAATCACTGTGTTCAGCGACTGGTACGTACCAGGGATCGCCCACAGAGCGTAGTAAAGTGGGCTATAAGTGAAGAAGTCTAACCACACTTCCTGATCGGCTTTCTCTGCCCTAAAAGCACACATACCTGTTGATTCCCCAGTTTTCTGGCAATTAGTTAAAATATGTCTTATGCCTCTACAGATATACATTCATATGAAATTAAAAACGGAATTCCTCCTTCCTACCATGGGATAAAACACGTGTCTCCAAAGTCCTAACATTTCTTCATTCAGCCATATTTTTCTTTCCAGGCATTAACAATTGCCACAGAGAAGAAAACCTCAGTCCAAAGAAATGAGTAATCTGAACAACGATCGTGAAAATCGAGTCTTAAATGCCTAGGTGTTGTATGATGTTGCCTTTGTTAACTGATTTGATTTGTGGCCATTTCACAAACTCAATTACAGACTTGCAAAATCGATATGTGTATTCCAGTCACAGTTTAGTAACAAAGTGAGGGTGAAACTCACTTAAGTGGCCATTTTGAAGACTTGTTTCAAAGATTCTTTGAAAAATAAATTTCCAGCAAGATGAAGAGTTAATGTATAGATCTCAAGTAGTACATATTTTATAGAAGTAGGAACAAACTTGAAACTGGGATAAAAACGAATAATTAAATGTTATTCAGAAGTTCATTTTTACACACTGCTTTAATACCATCCTAATTTTTGGGTCTTGTTCAGTGCGGCTTGTGGAGAGAAGTTCTAGATATGACCTTTCTTGATTCCTCTAGCATTTGAACACATAACCTCACCACCTAAGGATGTACCATGCTCAGGAGACTCTGAAGTTAATGCCAAGAACAATGCATTATTTCATTAGGAGTCACATTAAACAATCAAAGTGCAGAATCTCATATGGATCAACTCATGAGAAAATGACAAAATATGAGAACAATTGCAAACAAAGCCTACCGCCACTGAGAAGATTCCTACTCACAGCGCCCCTGTAGAGGGCTTCTGAGGCTGTAAATCTTTTCCAGAGTATACAGTCTCATCGTGCCCCCTCCGAGCAGCTGGGGTGCGGTGTCGGGGGTTGAACCGCTGACCTTGAGGCTAGCAGTCCAATGTTACCAGACTGCACTGCCAAGGTTCCTTGTGAGGACAGAAGAAGACCTCAAAGTCTGTTTAATCAAGCCTCCTCATTTTATAGCTAGAAACTGGAAGCTCAGAAACATTGCCTAACTTGTTCAAGGCCATCAGGCATCTGTCTCATCTGCTTGGGGATTTGGTGTATGGGAAAGCATTACATTTCCATGCAATATGAGGACACAGATGTAAATTGCATGTTTATTTCTTTTTGGTTCTGGGGCTATTACAACTCTGTGCTTCCTTTTTCTCATCTCTATGATAGTGATTCAACCTATTTTGTAGGCAGTAGCAAAGTAAAATGTCCGGTTTATACTGTAGATATTTGGAAATGTTGCCTCTGCCACCCTTTCTAAAAGCATCTTGAGCTGAAAGATATGCCAGGACTTGCCTATCTTAATTTTGTCATTCATCATTTTGCCACCAGTTAGCTACATTATAATCTGGGTTTATCTTTCCTTGAGAGATAATTTTCTGCACAACTCTTGTGCATGGGGAGGCGAGCCACAAGGCCAGCAGCTGCAAGCCCCCAGCTGCTCCCCCAGAGAAAGATGAGGCTTTCTACTTCTGTTGAAAATTGACCGCCCCAGAAACCCACAGGGGTAGTTCCACTCTGTCCTGGAAGGTCGTTATGAGTCAGCATCACATTGATGCCAGCAAGGAGTAGCAGCTACAGATCTTTTACCTTCGGATGAAGCACAAAATCATGCAGGTGATTTGCCATGATCAGGCTCATTGATTTTTTTGGAGAACTTATCTCTCCCAGATTTACTCAAATATGTGTTGTCCAAATGGCATCCCTTAATATCCTGAGTTGAAAATATTCTCTTGCTCATCAGTGACTTATCTAGTTATACGATGCTTTCTGTTTTCCCCCCCGACTTGGGCTCCTTCCTTTCTAAGACTGATGACTGCCTCCTCAGTAGGACACTTCCTGTGGTGGCTGACATTTGCCACATCGTCTGGAAAGGAACAGGGCTGCTCCAAACGTCCTGTGAATGAAGGATCCCGGATCTCTCAACATTACAGAAAAAGGACAAAGTGTTACTACCTAGTTTATGAGGTTCTCTTAAGCTATCCAAAATTCCAGGGAGTTTTTAAAAAGTCCTTTTCTTTAGTACAAAGAAATTTCTGTTCCTCACAGAAAACTCCCCAACTCCAGATGCACATAAACAGGAAAATGAAAGCCATCCATTAGTCTACGAACAAGATAGAATTTTTGTCCCACTTCTGAGAACATAACATACGTTGAGATTCCAACATTTTTCTTACTTAATAAACAATATATGCTCAGCTTTATCTGATATTAAATATTCTTCAAAATTAACTTCATTATGTAGCTGTTGGAGAATATACTGTGATGAAGCAAGATACTAAATAAAAGACATTTTCTCCAAACCATGAGAGATCAAAATTAAAAGTATATTTGCCTTAAATGGATAAATCAGCTTACACTACCAGCCTTCTGGATAATATGAAATCTTGAGGTGGTGGGGAGGGGAGGGTTAATGCAGGCAAATTTTCCCTTACTATTAAGTTTCAAATAATATCAGTTCCATAAGTAAGTTGGTATATCAAGCTAATATAAATTCAACTCACTGCCATTGAGTCACGCTGACTCGTGGCAACCTTGACGGGGTCAAACTGTCCCTGCGGGTTTTGAGACTGCAACTCTTGAGTGGAAAGACTCAGCTTTCTCGCAGGCTAATATAAAAGACAGTGTCTTTTTAAAATAATTTTTTATAATTAAGAGAACCATGATCAGTAGAGCAAAAGCACAAGAAGCGTGTTTCCCTGTGAAATGATGGAAGAAAAAAGAGATTTAAGAGAAAACCAGAAGAGTGTGTAAGAAGGAGAGCCGGAAACCACCATTACGCGTGAGGTCAAGTTCCTGTGGTGTAGGGATTGGGAGACCAACTGTGGGTCTGAGAGTGGGTATGGAGCCCACCCTGGCAGCTGGTGTCTTCATCTTGCGAGTGGCCCCCAAGCCCTTGCTCCTCTTAAAAGACAAAGCACACAACCCCAGACAGAGCCAGGCGCTGTCCAGTCACCCCCAGCCCCTGGCCACCCTACGTGGGTCAGAGTAGAACAGTGCACACAGGGTTTCCTAGTCTCTCTAATTTGTCCCCCAACCCCTTCTTTCTTTTTACTCATTTTATTAGGGGCTCATACAACTCTTATCACTATCCATACATACATCAATTGTGTAAAG
>NW_022111368.1:6928764-6940067 GCF_000313985.2 Echinops telfairi
GAGATAATAACATGCCCAAAAACAAAACAGAGAAAAACCAAGCAATAAAAGAAAACAAAATAATAACAACAAAAAGCCAATGACCAAAATAAAACACAACACAACCTAAAAAGAAAAGCTTGTAGTGAGTTCAAGGCTGTTTGTTGACCTTTAGGAGTGCTTTCCAGTCGAGGTTGATGGGGTGCCAAGCCCTGGCCCCAAAGTCTATTTTTGGTATCCCCTGGGGACTTCGTTGCTCTGTTCCCCTTGCTGTTCTGCCCCAACCCCTTCTTTTAAAAATAATTTGTTTATTTCTTTATTTTTCTTCACCTGGCTTTCTGTGGTTGAGTTTGCAGAAGTACATCAGCAAGCCTTCCTTTCTAAGGTGCCTTCCTTCCAAGCTTCCAAACGTCTGCTCACTGTTAAGTGTTTGCAATCCCAAGGCCCTCCTTTGAAAGACCAGCTCAAATATGGCAGACATCTCACCAGCACCACAGGCAGAAGACTTGACTACTGCTTTCAAAGACAGTGTATAGTGTGACAGGCAGCTGCTAAGCATGTGGCTTACAGGACCTTGTGACAAAGGTCAGTGTGTTTTTGCTGTGTAGGTTGGGGGGGACCCCACCATAAGCAGCATTGGATTTTGTCTGAGCAGGGAAGTCTGTTTGCCTACAAGTATATCTGAGCCACCCCTGAAAGATTGAATCCATCCATTGGGCAGGAGGAAGAGTGGACCGTGTTTCTCGAAGCTAAGCTAGAACAAGATCCTGCCATTGTTGTGCATTTCCAGCAAGCTCCTGAGATACAGCGGAGAAGGAGAAGAAGCTGGCACTGTGGTCTTTCCCCTAACAATGATCAAACCTCATTCCCTATGACTCAGCAATCCCCATGCCAGCACACTCCGCTCAGACATGCTGAAAGCTGTCGTTCTGGAAAAGGACTCCAGGAGGCTGAGGAACGGGAGCCTGCTAAAACTTGAAAGCAAATTGTGGGGACACGCCCATCTGCTTGCACATCTAGTTTCAGGCTTCTTCACTGATGTCCAGCTACGATTCTTTATATATAATATTGAACCGTTATAGAGATGATTTTATTTCACCTCACTTCCTACTCTGAAAAATGGTCCCTGCTTAGTTGGGGTGATCATGTTTGCTGTGGCAGCCCCTTTACAGCTGTCATGGGAACACTCAGATGGCCAGGTTACTGTGCAGTGCAGGAGTCCGTGAAGAGTGCCCAGCACACGCGCTGGATTCCGGCTGGGACGACCAGCAAACCCTCCTCTGCCTGTGCTTCGGAGTGTTTCTATAGGCTGCTGTGCTGGAACAAGTACAGACAAAATACTTTCAGCATCAACACTTCTTGGGGTTTATGGCCAGAAGAGTATATTAATGAGGTCAAATTAGCACATACACGGAGCTCTTCTTTTTCATAATTATAGAACCGAAGTCTGTGAAATCTTAAAGCATCTACAGTTTAATATTGCAGTTTCTTTTGTCAAGCAAGAGAGGTTTAGGTCTGTTCTCTTTAAACAACCTTGCTTGAAGATACCGTCAGCTATACCCAATCGCCCTCCGTCCCCCTAAAAAGCTGCCGAGGATATATATTTTTCATAGGTGTGCCCCTACTGCAGTCATGGGGCAAATTATACAACGTAATGCATCTAATGATCTGCTGCAGTGGTCTTCAAGGAAAACATTAGAAATGAAAAAAACAAACCAAAAAGAAGTGAAGAAAACAAAGTAACAGCTAACTCCCAACAAGTAAATGAAGCAAAATAGATGTGCTTGATGCAGTGATCTACAGTGAAAATTCTGGTTAGTGCCACCTCGCTTGCAATACCAGAGGCTGTTATACATGGTGATAGATCTAAATTACATGGTTCTGAGGAATGTGGGAACATCACACACACTCACACACACACACACACACACACACACACACACACACACAAAGTAAACCAAAGGAAAGGAAAGGTGTGGGCAGTATGCACAGGATGTGCTGCGTGCTGCCCATACATGATAATTGAGGAGCTTATCTGAAAAGAGAGGGTTTGAAGCCTTGGCATGTTAGATATAACCTCATTTATACTAATTCCCTTTAACCCGTAAGTCTGATGTGTGGCCAAACGAGGTTGTCTTCACAAGACCTCTCTGGGCATCTCGCCTTGCCTGAGACATAGCCCTGCTTTCACTTACACAGAAGCCTTGAAACATCCTGACGGCTTTGATCTTATGTGTCAACGTGAGTTAGAAGTGTTAACTGCTCTAGTGATACACAGCCTGACTTTGTAATGTAATTACCCAGAAGACCTTGGGAACCAGTCCCTTCAAGAGAGAACCCTCTAGGATATATCACTGGAGTGAGGTAGCTACCACTAGAGGGTGAAGCTGGGTACCTGTGTGCCAGGGAAGACCCTCTTGAGAGGTAACCCTGGGGCAGTAGAAGGAATAGGAGTTCACACCTAGAACCTTAAGACAGCCGGCATGGGTACCACCTACTGAGAATGGTTTAGCCCTATGAATAGCTTCCTCCCTCTATCTTCCTTCTGGTCTACCTCCTACTGAAACTTCGGGTCTGAATTTAAAATTCCCTTTTCTCAGGTGCCCTTCGATGTACTTCCCTAGACTTCACATGATAATGAATACCTATCTTTATCATGTTCCTTGAGGGCAGACTTTATTCTCAACTATCCATATGCCTATTCCTGGGCTTGGCACTTAAGAGATGTCCAGCAAACAACAAGTGGCCAAGGGGTCAATCTGTACCAGCCAGAAGGCACTGCCAGCTGGAGTAGGTGCCAAGGGAGATGGTACGGGGCTACCCTCTTGGCATTGCCATAAGTCATACAGAGACGCTGGGAACATAAATTCTAAAAATCTTCAGTTCACGTACTTTCAGAGTGAGTCATCCCAAGGGAAAAGGAGGGAGTCCCATGGCTGACTACACCTTGAAGACACAGTAGATTGAAAACATTCGTTTTCAACACAGTAACTGAAAGAGGACAATACATTCTCACTAGAAATACTAGTGGAGAGCCAGGCTATACACTTCCTCAAGTGGGGAAAACCATTTGGTGGTATCTTCCAACGTTAAATGTGACCCAGCACCATCAATCTTAATCGTGTACTTCAAAGCGAGGATGCAAACAAACTAGTACACCATGCCCATTGTAGCACGAGTCACCATAGCCCGAAGGAGAAAGCAACCTCCATGTCTGTCATGCGGTGGTCAAGCACAATGTAGCATACGCATACCGAGAAATAAAGCCCCCAGACATTCTCCAGTGGGACGAAACCTTGAGAACCTTAGACTACGTAAAACAAGCCCATCCTAAAAGGATAAATATGATATTATACCACTTATAATAAATAGGCAAATGTATAAAACCACTACCATCCAGGCCAAGTTCTCGTGACTCTATGTGTTCTATAGGGTGATGAAGGCTGCCAGTCCTTGCAGACGTGGACAGCCTCATCCTTCATCCAGTGCTTACCCGACAGCACCACCAGGGTTCCACCAGCAGGCAGAGAGCTGTGTGGTGGTGGTGGGGTGTGTGTGTGTGATTGCTGGGGGTGAGCGGGAATAAGAAGCAGAGAGGCCAAGGGTAGAGGGCACTGGCTTTCTCCGGGACATACATCATTGAAGTCACTTTAGTCACCAGTGGTAGTAGAATGGCGGGGAAACAAGTCATCCTGAGGATTGTACAGATACAATGACAGATACAACCGGTATCATTGACTTGAAAATGTAAACAACATTGAATTGACAAATATTTGGGTGTGGGTGTTTTTAAAAAAATCTGAAGTGGGTATTCTGGTAGACCAAGAAGCTCTGGAGAAAAGTTGTTGCTGTTATATACCGTCATGTTGGTTGCTAGCTCACAGGGGACCAAGGGAAACGGCCCCATCAGGGTTTCTAGGCTGTCATCAGAATGCCAGGCTGTTCTCACCTAGAACGACTGCGTGGGTTTGAACTGCTGACTTTTTGTATAGCAGCCTAGTTCCCCATGAAATATTTAGAAGAGTGAAATTGAACAGTTCATTTCACCCTATGCTTTTCCCCCCTGGTATGGAACCCTGGTGACAGGACAGTCAAGTGCTTAGCTGCTGGACATAAAGTGGATGGTTCAAATCTCCCAGCCACTCCACAGGAAAAAGATGAGGCTCTCACAAGGATTATAGCTGGGGAAACTCTTTGGGACAATTCTCCTCTATCTGACAGAGTCACTATGAGTTGGAATTGACTTGATGGCAATGGGCTACTTTGGCTTTACTGGTCGAGAGGCTGTAACGCGCTGCAAGAGGTGAGCCATGGGCAGCAGACGAAGGAGAAGAATCAAGTGGCCCAAAGGGTTCCTCCATCAAGCCCAATCTCCAGCCCCCAGAAGCTCCCAGTGGCCAATAGTTGTCATCGACACTGCAATAAAGAAAATGGCAGTTTGCAGGAAGGTGGAGAAAAAATAAACACGTTTTTTAGGTCCCACAGGAACATTGTTCTTATTGATATCTTTTTTAAAAATTAAATAAATCATTTTAATGGGGGTCTCTTACATAAAACAAATCACTTTCTTTGTCCATTATGGTTTTTCCCTTGAGTTTCCGCTGCCCTTTTCCAAAATAATAAAATGTTCCAAATGTATTGGAAGTGGATGTCAGTGAGCAGTTAGTGTATACTTTTGTTGGTCCTGTGTTTCAATAAAAAGCCTGCCCTGAAGAGCACATATAAATATACTCTCTGACCTCATTTATTAAAAATAGTGTGGCAAGCTGGGGCTCAACTGCTCTCTCGCAAGGACAGTTTGGAACAACACATCTAATTGCTGCATTACATTTTGCAAAAATGATCCAAGATATAAATCATTAAGGTCATTTTATTCACCAACCCAGCTTCCCATCAAAACTAGATGTAACGTTAAGCAGACATAACCTAAGTCCTTAAAGAAATCTCCAGCCCTGGGTCCTGATAACCACAGCAATCCAGATGCTAAATACTACCAGGCTCCCAACCCTAACAAGCTGGCCTGCAGCCACGTACTAACTCTCATTAGGTTTTTATTTTAAAATATTCAATATTTTGCTCTGTGATTTAAAAAAAAAAAAAACCCAAACCAAACCAGGTCCATTGGTCACAAGCTGCTGGAATGGAATGCATTAGCAAGTGCTCCTAAAAAGAAGACAAAATGGGTTTCAAAACATGTGCACAAGAATACCATAAATGATCACACACCAGGGCTTTGGAAAGAATTGAGCTCTCCCCATATTTGGAAAGGACACGAATTATGCGTGGTGCCACAAGAAATGCCACTCAGTGGCATAGTGCCCACCCCAGCTGAAAGACATGAAACTCAAGACAGGAAAAGGGAAATCCATCTGCTGGGGCTAAGGCCAGCAGGTGGCCCGCAGGCAGTGGGGCAAAGCAGGAAGACACAGCAGATAAATGGGGGAGCTCCGAGTCAGCTGGTCGGGCTTGCCGGGGTGAAGGCTAGAGTGCTCCTTCCGTACAATCCCTCTCCTACTCCAACTCGATATGAAAATAAATCAGCACAGGTGTCGCCATGGCACATTCCTGAACATGTGTCATGATCTTGAATGAAGATTTTGAGTCAGTTGATATTTGACCAGAGATTTATTCAGGGCCATTAAAGTATTAAAAAAAAAACACTGCAGACAACTTTCAATTATCTATGGTAATAAGGCAGCCAGGCTAAGTGAAAGTCACTGAAGAGGAGGGCAATGAAGGCTTCCAATAGGCATTCTTTGTTTCTCTGGAACCTTTTCTACAAACCAAGGACAGCTAAGCGTAATCCCCATTTTTACCCGAGGGAGGCTGTGGCTCAGAGAAGGCAGGCAGTGAACGCAACTCGTGTTGCAAAACTCCTAAATATCAGAGATGGGATTCAAGCTCAGCTTTGTCAAACCCCAATTCATGGTCCTTCATTGTCCCACACTGACCCCGTACTGCAGCCGATTATTCCAGTGGGCCAAGCTCCTTAAAAATAACCACGCTCCTTAAAAATAATAGTAACAGGTTAGAATTCTACTTTATTTTTCTCCTATCTTAATGTTTAGTGAAAGGGCAAGTGAATCCAGTGCATGACAGAGTTCGGCAGCAAAAGGAAGCCAAGCAAAATTCAAAAGCAGCACAAGTGTTTCCTAAAATAACAAGAATTCTTTATGATCTAATCGCTTTTCCATCATGCCAGCTGGGAATACATTGCTTAACACCTGTTTGTGCCAGGGCATTGTTTTTAAATTGGCTCAGAGGTAGTGGTGAGCACCCACCAAATTTAAGTCATGGGTTTGTTATTAAGGGGGGAAAAAAGTACAATAAGGCATATCACAATCAATATTTAAGGAGTATTAAGTTTGTGGATGGGTCTACGTGTTCATTTGAACATAGCTCTCAAAGATGATGTCCTCCATCCTACTGTAGTGAGCAAGGAGCTGCAGGGCCTTTTACAAGTTAGTGAGGGCCCTCAGGGGTGGAACTCTTGGTTTTCCCTCATCAGGAGGAAGCAAGAATGGAGAAAATCAAAGGTTCAAGGCAACAATTAACCCAAAGGATTCGCCGACCCTGCAAACCACAGCCTCCACTATCTTGAGACAGAATAAGTAGATAGTGCAACTAGAAAAATATAGAACCACATTCAAAGTCAAGTAAACACAGCACGGCTGGTCGGATAGACTGAGGAAAACTCCAAACTGGCTCTTAGACGTCCTTCCAAACAGGAACTGAACCCACCCTTAGGAATCACCTTGTAGTTGAAAAAAGATAATAAAAACTTATCAGGCAAACAATAACACGAGTGAGAAATGTACTTCTCAGAATCATCACTCATAGAAGACAAATGGGCAGCATATGCCCCCAAACAAAGGCTCAGAAGGCAAAAAAAAAAAGTGCAGGAATGGACAGGAACCAGAGAGGAAGTGCAAAGCACTGCTACCTTGAGGGAATCACAACTGATGTTGTGAAACAAAATGTGGATAAGTTGTGGAATGGAGAACGAATGTGTTCTGTAAATTCTCATCCAAACCACAGGCTGTAAAATGAGTTCCAGACAAAGTTTTGACATTTCACATTGTAATGACAATGTAGGGGATGCTTCCATTAGTTTCATCTTGTCAAGGATAAGCCTACTCCCCAATGCACCGTTTACGTCTTTTACGTATTTGGTAAAATGGATAACTTTTGCTGAAAGGGTCTGCTTTTCCTCATGGGATTTACTAGATGTATGGACCTGGAGAGGTCTTCCAGGAGAAAGGTCCTTAGAGAAATGTTCAAGTTTGCCAAGTCACCACAAGGAGTTCAAAGCTGAATTAGATGGAGCGCCTACTCTCAAGACAGTAAACGAATCTCCGTCCGTCTGACAAAGCACCACGTAGCAATTGGCACGAGAAGAGTCACCTTCCACGGGAGTCTGAGGGGAGACTCAGCTCGATGTGAATTACGCAGAAGTAAGGAACGGCATCAAACTTGATGACAGTGAACAGAAACTGGGGAAATTGCCTTCCCTTAAGTGTTTCTTTTTTTAATAATTAGAAAAAAGAACCCCATTAACTGACATATAATTCACAAATCATACAAGAGTTCAATCCTATTCGGAAGGTTGTATAATCATCATTATCCATTTTAGAACGTTTTCTTCATTCCGGTACTCATTGTTATTAGCTCTCTTCCTCAAGTGTTTAAACGATAAATGTGTAAGGAAACAAATGGAAGACTGTGGGAAGTTGGAGATGTGGAGATGTCCGAGGGGACCAGCGGTGCTGTTCAAGCAGGAGGAACCAATTTCTGATCGCCGTAGATCGCAGTGAGATCAGAAAGGCACGTGCCATGAAGAATGTTAGGTTTTTCCTTTCAATGTATATTCACTTAATTTCCCAACAAGCCTCAAAGTGCCCAAATGAGATAATAAGCGTTTACAACACTGCTGCCCTATGGTACCTAACGGCAAAATGCAACATTTAAATTTCAAAATTTAAAGATAAAAATTAGTGTCTGTCCTCACATACAAGATGTTATGTTCTCTGGTACCAAATCATTTGGTTTACTTGCAAGACCCCGCTGTTAATACACATTATAATACACATTCTAGAAAATTACTTCCAGTACTTTTATTTTGCTCACTGATTCAGTATTAAAATCGATTGGCCTTATCCACGTCTTCCCCATTGCTTGGTCTGGTTTGCTGGCAAGTGCCGTGGAGTCAGTGCCAGCTCATAACAACCCTGTGTCAACAGAACCAATCATCTCCTAGAACCGCAACGTCTTCACAATCGTCGTGTGCTCACATCCCTGGTTGCAGCGCTGTGTCAATCCGTCTTAGCAAGGGCCTTCCTCTATGATGCCCTTCTCCGGAGGCATGTCTCTCCTGGGTAACATGTTCACAGTACATGAGAGAAGTCAGAATCTAGCATTTCTTTCTCTGGAGAAATCCATTTCTTGGAAGTCCCATCATTAAACCTACACAATACTGTCTTCTCTGTTTTCCAATCAAAAAACAAAAAAGGAAAAGGATGATTTTTCAATATTTTGTATATTGTTTTACAGTCTATAAAACATTAATATTACTAATAATTTTATTATTCGGTTCCACATAAGAAAGATGGGTAAGTGACCAGCTTTCTGTAGATAGCTACTAGCTGGGGTGGGAGAAAACACTCAGGTTCAACTTTCAGAACACCACTTTCTTTTATTTTTTACATCTCAAGAATGTCTGCCACCCTCAACTATCAGGGCGCACTAGTGTGTCTTTTTATGACGTGAGAATGAAGGCAACTCGCAGACACCACTGTGAACATGGCCATGACCACAGACTGACACTAGTTATTAGCGTATCCAAGAGGCTGTTGCAGAAAAGGAGGGCAGGTATTCACAGTATCGGTCCTCTGATTCGGCCATTTCCAAACAGGAAATAAATGTCAATAGTATAAGGAAACACTTCAACTCAGGCAGCTTTGTTTACTTTTCATTAAGGGAGAAAATTACCGTATCGCTCAGCTGGGGTTGCCCTTGGAGCTTGTTAATTTACTGCTGTGGGAGACGGCGCCTCTTACTGCTCTAATCTGTTTCTTCACCTGATGGGTCTTTGGACAATGTTGTCGGAGTGAGAATGTGCTAAGTGAGCACATAGTGAATAGTCACGTGTTGCAGCCATCCGTTTTTTACAGGGAGGGGCTGGATAGATTCACGAATGAAAAAGAAGGGCTTTTTCTAAATATGGAAACGCGGTCATCTTAGGGTTGGACATTTCAAAATCAAGTAAAGGAATTTTGAAATTTTAGTTCTCTTCAATTATTTCTTTTCACTATTGATACTGGTAAAATTGAACACTATTATTCCTTAGACATGAATGCAACACTTATCTGCCTATACTCAAAAAACTTTGAGTCATTTCCAATTTATACCCTACCCTAATGGACAGGCTGGGACTACCCCTGTGGGTTTCTGAGACTGTACCTCTTTCTGGGAGTAGGAAGCCTGTCTTTCTCCTGAGGAGTGGCTAGTTGTCTAAAATTGCTGATCTCGCAGTTTGCATCCCAACATGTACCCACTACATCATCAGGAAGTTTATATGTAATCATAGTCTTTCATAAATATCTCTGTACCTCTCAAGAAAACAAACAAACCCTAGACTATGGAAATTATATTTATTTGGATTTTTATTCTTAGGAGAGTTGTATGGGGCAAATACTTCTACCATTTACCATTAAGTAGAACACAGTGCAGAGAAGATCTGCCCACTATGGGTTCTTAAGACTGTAAATCTTCCCCCCCATCCGTTTTATTGTTAAACGATTCACATATCATACAAGTGAACAGTTTAATTATTCAATCACATCAAGGGGGATTGTACATCACCACACATCTGTCTTAGAGCCTTACCCCTCCCATCCCTACCCCAATGGTCATATCACCTTTAAGCACAGGAGGAATGGATGTATGATGACATTAACTGTTAAAAGGTGTTGTAGGGAATGCAGGGGTGGGGGGTGGAGGTGGGTAGGGAAGGGGATTTCAGAGTGAACAGTGAGGGCTGGAAGGGGGAGGGAGCACTAGAACTGATAGCGATTGCTTCAAAGCTTCACTTTGAAGACTGTAATTCTTTAAGGGAGCCAACAACCTCATCTTTCTCTCCGCTATCAGCTGGTGGGTTCGAACTGCCAACTTGAGGTCAGGAGTGCAATGTGCAACCCACTATACCACTGGGGCACCAAAATTAGGCAGTGAAGTTATTTTGTTTTTCTTTATTCTTCTCAAATAGGTATTTGGAATTTCTATCATTGGAGATGAGAATACTCAGAGAAAGCATGACAAATTTGTGTAAAGGTGGGATTGAGCAATATATACAAAGCAAGATAAAAATCCATTACCAACCAGCTCACCCAATTTTCCAATTGTAACAAATAGAACTAGAACATGCCTTGCCAAAGATTAGACAGACATGCCAAATTAAGTTATAGCACTCTTCCTCCCTCACCAAAACAGCAACAACAAAAACACTGGTGTGGACTTGATTCTGACTCATAGCACCCCTCTTAGATAGACCAGAGTAGAACTGTTCTGTAGGGGTTCTTTAGAGGCTCAGACTGCTTCCCGTTTATACTACAGAATTGCTGGGGTGGGGGGGGTGGGTGGTAGTCAATATTTAACTCATCATACCATCAAGCCACCACACACGTGCATTTACATTTAAAAATTGTGAGAAACCAATCTAACCTTCAAATTTATGAATGGGGGCTAGAGAGTAGGGGTGGGGGAGGATGAAATGCAGGAAGATGACGTGGCATTATAGTGGGTCCATTGGTCTGGATTGCAATCAAAGGGCCTATATGAGTTTCTTACCTGTGGAGACTGAAGGAGAAAGAGATAAGACCATTATCAAATAAGGTTTGCCGTAATTTGGTTACTAACTATTTTTGTTTTGTGTGTTTGTGTGGGAAAGAAGATGAAGGAATATCTGTAGGTAAATAAGGCTTTTTATTTTGAAAACAATGGTGGCATTGGCCAGAATGCAGAAGTCCTGGCATTGTAGTGGGCTACCTGTTGGGCTGCTACCCAGAAAGTCAGAAGCTCTGCAGCACTGGCAGCTCTGCAGACCAAAGATGAGGTTTTCTACTCCTGTAAAGATTTATACTCTTGGAAACCCATAGGGGCAGTTCTAGTCTGCCCTAGAGGGTTGCTATGAGTCAGAAACTACTCTACGACAGTGAGCTTGGTTTTGGAGTTTTGAAGCCACAACTGGGGATCCAAGTGAACTTAGCTTGTAGACTTGACTGGAAAGCACACATGAAGGAAAACAAACAGACCCTGAACTATTCATA
>NW_022111368.1:6941530-6946560 GCF_000313985.2 Echinops telfairi
GGAAATTAGCTGACACCAAGGGTTCAAGTAGAAAGCAGGTGTTGTGAGAATGATGAAGTCAACATATGTACTAAATGTGCTGGACACAAATGATGTATGTACGGATTGTGAAGTGTTGTATGAGCCCCTAATAAAATGATTATATATATCAAAAAAGAACAAAAACAGGGAAAATTATCCTAGAGAAGGTACTAAAGTCCAAATACCATAAAGGACAGATGAAGTTCATTATTGCCCTGGTGTCTTCAAGAAAAGAAAAACCAGTGGTGCCGATGAATGAACATGGAGTTGTTGCTGTTGGGTGCCATCGAGTCAGTGACAACCCACAGTGACCCTGTGCACAACAGAATGATCCACCGCACCGCCTACCGTCATCCTTGGACTCATTCCTGCGTCTGAACCCAGTGTGGTAGCCACTGTGTCAAGTCATCTTGCTGAGGGCCTTCCTCTCTGTCACTGCCCCTCCGCTTTGCCTAGCATAACATCCTTCTCCAGGGATTGGTCTCTGCTGACCACATGTCCAGAACGTGTGAGAGGACCTCTTGCCATCTGAGAAGCACGCTGGTCTTACTTGTTCCAAGACAGATTTGTTCGTCCTTTCAGCAGTCCATGGTGTGTACTTTCCATTTTCTTCTCCGGCACCACAATTCCTACATCGGTTCTTCTTGGTCTTCTTATTCAATGTCCAATTTTCTCATGCATATGAGGCAATGGAAAATGCTATGGCTTGAGTCAGGTATACCTTTGAGTCGTCAAAGTAGCATCCTTGCTTTTCAATAATCTAAAGAGGTTTCTGCAGCCTCTTTACCTAATGAAACTTGCCTTTTGATCCCTTGACTGCTGCTTCCAAGAGCATTGATTTTGGGTCCAAGCAAGACAAAATCCTTGACAACTTCAACCTTTGCTCTATTGATCATGATGTTAACCTATTGGTCCAATTGTGAGGCTTTGAGTCTTCTTAACATTGAGTTGTAATCCATACTGAAGGCTGTAATACTTTATCTTCATCAGCAAGTGATTCAAGTATTCCTCTTTCACCAAGCAATATTGTGTCATCTGTCTATCACAGATTGTTAATAAGTCTTCCAATCTTGATGCTATTCTTCTTCATATAACCCGGTTTCTCTGATGATTTGCTTTAGCATACACATTGATCAAGTATGGTGAGAAGATACAACCCTGACGAACACCTTTCCTGATTTTAAACCATGCAGTATTACCTTGCTCTGTGCACATATCTGCTTCTTGATCCAGGTACAAGTTTCACAGGTGCACAATGAGGTGTTTTAGAATTCTCATTCTTCTCAAGTTTATCTTGATCCACACAGCCAAGTGCCTTAGCATAGTCACTAAAACACAAGTAAAGATTTTTCCGATATTCTCTGATTTCAGCCAAGATCCATTTCACATCAGTAATGAGATCCTTGGTTCCACGTACTCTTCGGAATCAGTCCTGTAGCTCTGGTAGTTCCCTGTCAGGGCACTGCTGCAGCTGTTATTGAATGGTCTTCAGCACAATTGTACTTGCATGTTGTTCTATAGATATAATTGTTCTATATATTGTTCTATAGTTTGGGTATTCTGTTGGGTCACTTTCTTGGAAGGGACACAAATACAGATCTCTTCCAGCCAATCGGCCAAGTAGCTGTATTCCAAATTTCCTGGCATAGATGAGTGAATTCTCTTGGTGTTTCATCAGCTTGTTGAAATAGCTCAATTTGTAGTACATCAATTCCCAAGGCCCTGTTTTGATTAATGCATTCACATGTAGCTTGAACGTCTTTCTTTAGCAGGCTTGGCTCTTGCTTCCATGCCCCCTCCTGAAATGGTGGAATGTTGACTAGTTCTTTCTGATAAGTGACCGTGGATTTGTTCCATCTTCTTTGGATGCTTTCTGCATCTTTCAATATTTTGCTCATAAAATCTTTCAATATTGCAACTCAAGGCTTCACTTTTTCCTTGAGTTCTTTCAGCTTAATATATGCTGTGTTCTTCCTTTGTGGTTTTCTAACTCTAAGTCTTTGCACACGTCATGACAACATTTGATTTTGCCTTCTGGAGCTGTCCATTGACATTTTCTGTTCAGTTCTTTGCCATCATCTTTTCTTCCACTTGCGTTAATTATTCCACAATTAAGAGCAAGTCTCATAGTCTCTTTTGACATCCACTTTGATCTTTTCTCTCTTTCCTGCCTTTTTAGCAACCTTTGGGTTTCTTGCTTTCTTTAGGAATGATGGTCCTGATGTCCTCCTAATAGCTCACTAGGTCTTCTGCCATCAGTGTTCAATATTAAATCTGTTCTTGCGATGTTTTCAACATTTAGGTGAGATAGACTGAAAGTCATATTTCGGCTCTTGTGGGCTTGTTCCAGCATCACAGCAGCACACAAACCAACAAAATATGACAAACTGACATACATGGTGGTGAACATGTAGAGGGAGATTTAGATCAACAAAACGGCTCACACAGCTGTAGAAGAGGCAAAGTCTGGGTGCAGACAACTCCTAAATCAGTTGATCAGATATTAGGCTTGACAGCTTCTCCTAACTTGCTTAGCTGTGTAGCTGCTGACTGGCAGGAAGCCCACAGGCTGGTTGGTGGCTGCAGAGGCAATGAATCCGTGGTTGGCTGATCAGATGACAGAAAGCTGACAACTTCCAGTGTCAGCAGACAATATGGCAGGTAATCGACTCAAGTATCTAGAACTATAGTCAATGACTCAGTTGCAAGATCTAGACCCAGCAAAAATGAATAAATAAATAAACAAGTTTCCCAGGCAAGCACTTCTATAGGTACTTCCTGTGGAAACAGTTGACCTGGGTAAAAATGTTGCATTCTACCCTAAGATTATCTCCATTATCCCAATTATGGAGACTTACAGCCGTAGGCTGTGATTACATTGTTTTAGGCCAGGTTTTGAGGGTTTACTAGATCTTAACTGCCAAACTACTGAGAATCCTGGCCCAGGAAAATTGACACATAATGTAACTCTGGTAAAAATCAGATACATAAAACAGAAATGCATTCAAGAATTGAGAAAGTCAAAATTTCAATTTTTTTAATATAAAAAATGATATTTCACAAATTATGCAGGGATCTGTTACCAAGTAAGTAAAATATATTAATTGAAAATTCATAGTACAAGAAATAAGAGTGAATTCTGAGCTCACAAAATCATGTTCAACCTCTTTGATAAGAAATGAGAATTAAAAATCCCAAGAGGAAACCATCTAGCACATCGCCGACTGGCAAAAATCAAAGTTTGAAAACACACCCTGCTGAAGAAGGTTTAGGGAAATGCCACTCAGCGTATGTGGGCATAGAAATCAGTACATTGTGTTTGGAAGTCAATTTCAGATTATCTATCATAAAAGTATATGTAACAGAATCACATACACAAAGACCTTTCATTTTAAAATCTATTTTAAAGATCATTACACATGCACAAAACACAGTCTAGTTGACTTTTAAAGGATGCACGCTTTAGAAACTTTTTATGTTTAAAAAATATTGACAAGGTGATTCGTATATGCACATGCTATCCTTTCCCATCGAGTCTATGCTGACCTATAGCAACCCTGTGAGACAGAGGAGCTCTGCCTCGGAGGGGCTGCTAGGCATCATCTTACAGAGAAAGTTGACAGGTCTTCTCCCTGCCATAGCAGCTCTTGGATTCAAACATCTGCCGTTTGACAAGCTGCTGCGTGCTTAGTCACTTTACTACCAGGACTCCTTCTCCAACCACACAGGAAGCAATTAATTTGGTGGAGAGAAGACAATTGCCATGCGCATGCCTGCAGATTAGGCTTTTGAGATGCTCTGTCGAAGTTTCTGGGAGACCCAGATGATTAAGTCCTCCCTGGTTGCAAACCTAGCAAACCTCATGGAAACAGTTCTACTGTGACACAGATGAGGTTGTCATGAGCGAGAATCAACTTTATGGCAACTGGTTTGCTGAGCAAGAGAGAATTTGGCTCCTAATTTGAAATAATTAACTGTTGGATTGAAAGGTTTTTTTTTTTTTATTTCACTTGTTAATCATTTCAGGGTGAGAAAACTTTTGAAAAGGGTAAAATGGTTTGCAAAAATAGTTTTAAACAATCATTTACAATTATATTTAAATATATGTGATATATTTAAATACATGGGATATATTTAAATACATGGAAAGTAAAAGTATATTTATATACTTAAATACATAAGAGTTGGACATTGAAACAGGAAGACAGTAGAAGAATGGATGCATTTGAATTGCGGGGCTGGAGAAGACTGTTGAAAGGACCATGGACTACTAAAAGACAAACCAATCTCTACTGGAAGCAGGAAGGCCAGAGTGCTCCTTAGAAGAAAGGATGGCAAGACTTGACCATATTGCCAAGAGAGACCAGTCCCTGGAGAAGGACATCACGTTTGGTAACGTGGAGGGGCAGCAAAAACCAGAAAGGCCCTCAACGAGATGGACTGACAACAGTGGCTGCATCGATGGGCTCAGATATAGGAGCAATTGTCGGGATGGCACAGGGCCATGCAGTGTTTCCTTCTGTTGTGCATAGGGTCGCTACGGGTTGGAGCTGACTCAAGGGCACCTAACAATGACAACAAATACATAAAATTATATTTCAATATATAAAGGTAACACATTTACAAAACATCACAATCTAACCTGAGAATACATAACTTTCCCAGTTACAATTTCATGGTTTATTAATAAAATGTCACAGTTCCATTTCACCTTGTGTGTGTGTGTGAGTGTGTGTAAGAGTTTTATACCCAAGAGTAGTTGTACATTAAGAAAACATCCCAGCTAAGTCCAGATCAAGTCCATAAGTTCAAGATTCGTCCACAAGTCCGACACTAGCCATATGTCCGATACTAGTCCATAATGTCTTCTACAGAGTCACACAGCACCTGCAATGATGCCGGAAGCAGGAAGGCCACGGGCCAGTGGATGAGAAGTCCTGGGGCTGCATCTCAGCATTGGTGCAGCTCTCCGGGTGGCTGGCTCCTCCAGCTCCAGGGCTCTGGCTGCC
>NW_022111368.1:6948148-6949722 GCF_000313985.2 Echinops telfairi
TCACCAGGCCTTTTGTAAATGTAGCTATTCCGGGGCTTCATCTCTAGCAGATTTTCAGAGAGGGCTGATGGGAGCAATCGTCTTTTGAGTTTCTGCATGTCTCTAACAGCCTGTAACCTTTATACTTGGAAGTCAGTTGCTGAAATACAATGTTTGGCTCATCTACTTTTCCTTGGGTGTCATAAATATAAATGTTGCTCAACAGTGTTGTTGGAAACTCTGGAGCCCGTCAGATTTTCTTGCTCTAATTAGCTGATTAATCAGTCTGCCTAGGTGTCCAAATAATGAAAGTTTCTCTTCTCCTCCTTCAAAACATAATAATGTAGAGATCTACGTCTAGAGTCTTGTCACGTTGCCTCGGACGGGAGTCTACATTTCCACATGTCATTTCAAGTCGTTTTCCTTACTTCAAGAAATTTGATGCATTATAGTTTTTAAGCTTCATTTCCCTGCTTCTTTGGAAAATTCTCTTATACATCTTTTGAACTGTCTTTGCCTAATGTTTAAATGTTTCCACCTTCTCTTAAATCATTTTCTTTTTCATTTAAAAACCTTGGCTTTAAAATTTTAAATGTTTGCCTTCGCTTTCTACTAAGGCACTTTGTGTTGTGTTTTCTAATTCAGATCTCACGTCTAAAATGATTTTATTTTTAATTCTCTCCTGCACACTGTCATCGTACGTTTTACAAAATAGTTTCACTAATGCTGATTTGTGTTGGTCATTAGTCTCATCTATGATTGTCTTAATGTCTTTTAGCTCCTTCTATAGCAGGATGGGTTTTATTTTTCATCTGTGTTTCGGACTTGTCTCTCACACATGGTCTCTTGAGCTGTAGCAACCTTGTGCTGTGCCCATTCTCCTTTCTCTTTGATAGACTTTGTGTGGCTGTTGCTCATTTTTACCTGCAATCAATATTTTTTCTGAATTTTAAGGAAGGAAAAAACAAAAAGCCCACTCCCCACCGAATCACTTCTGACTCACGTGTTCCTGTATCGGGTTTCTGAGGCTGTGAATCTTTACAGCCTGGCCTTTCTCCCCAAGGAGTGGCAAGGGTGTTTGCAGCACTGAAATGGATACAAAGAAGGTTCCCATCTTCATGGTTCTAGACCTCCCTCTGACTGTTTTTATGAAATTATCAAGACGTGGCTCTGTTCAGCTCCCCAACTTTTATGTGGCACTTTTACCCTGGGCCCCACCCCGCACCCCTTTTCTCCCTCCGGCACAATTTTGGAATCTCTTCCCAGCAATGTCTCCTGTACGGGGAGTTTGGCCGGTGGTCGTGAGAGCACCCTGTAGGTCCAGTTGCTGCGAAAGTGACGCTGACCGATAGCAAGACCGTGTGCGTCAGAGGAGACATGTCACACAGGGTTTTTATGTTGTGACCGTTCGGCAGGTGCCAAGCCTTTCTTCCAAGGTACCTCTGGGTTTCTGTGAGCAGCTGAGGGTTTAATCATTTGGGTCAGGGACCCCTCACTCTTTGCAGATAGCCACAAATTGAATTTTCCAAGTTTGACTCAGCTCTGTGGCTCGTCTCAGATTTCCTCCTCCACCTGCCTGGCTTCCTGTGGGTCTC
>NW_022111368.1:6951027-6955235 GCF_000313985.2 Echinops telfairi
GGAGAGTGTATGTTTTTAATAAGGCGAGTTCTATGACGACACATGCTTTCTAAAAATTAACAGGTGGCACTGGATTGAGACCAGAAGTGTGAGTCCAGGCAAGGGCTATGTAGCAGTAGCACAAGATGACCCTCTGCCCAACGAAAGGGCCATGAGGACTAAGGGGAGATGGAGACAGAGAGGCATGGAAAATCCTGCTTGAAGAGAGCAAACCATCACAGGGGGGCCCTCTAACTCTCTGTCACAAGATTTAAACAAAAGAAGGTGTTCAGGGGCTCACCGGTCATTCTGATATGAGCTGTTTGCAAGGAGACTTGAAAGGCTTTGGTGAACAGCTACAGTAGAGGAATGAGCAAGATTGGAGCAGACCCTGAGGTTGACTGCGTAGACGGTGATGTCTTCTCCAGAAGCAGAAGTGTGGCCATGGGGATGAGGCCCTTCCTGTGGGGGTAGTTCATCAAACTAAAGCAGGGCACTTGGCAATGGAATTCAAGGGCTGAGAAGTCAAGGGAATGCCCTCACCTGAAGGTACCACCCTCCTCCGGCCTTGGTTAGAGTTCTTGAAATGATCTTCATGGCCATTCAGAGGAGGAGTAAACGCTCATTGCCACCGAGATCTTGCAAAGGCCAGAGTTTGAAAAGCAAAGGGGTCAGGGCTGAGAGACAAAGTCAGTTTGAAGAACAGAATTTTTAAAAATTTATTTTAAAAAACAAAAGGTAGATATAGTCATGAAAATGACTGAAGGGATACTAAAAGAAGGGGGGCTAAAGAAAGGATGAAAACCAAAGTGTTGGAACAGATTCCAGCGCGATGGACGTCATCAAATAAGAGAACAAGCAACCATGTCCTAAGGAGCCATGTCCAGAAAGCGAGGAAATAAATCTAAGAAAAAGCTTTTTTTGAGGATAGGTCCAAAAGTATTGCTATAAAATGATTATGGAAACTTACATTAAGTAAAAATATCAAAATGTGAAATTATTGTTTCTCCATATGCCTGCCATCTATGTCTACACACTTCTAAAGGTGGTGTTTCCATCTCTCTAACCATTCCCCCCAATCCTGAACTCTTCTACTGAATCATGTCCAAACGGCAGTTCTGGCATCCTTGGGGGACTCAAACTGTGGTTTCTTTGAAATGTTCTTAGAGTTTGCGAATGAAAAGAATCCCAGACGAGCAAGATTGTGACTCTAATGTAGATGGAGTTAAGATTTCCCAGTGAAGTTCTCCTTGGGCATCGCTTGCTACCCTCAAAGAATGCTCAAGTGCGTGACTGTGATGGCAACAAAACAGAAGGAATCTCTCAGTATGATTTTCCTGGTCTTTTCTCACCACGGTAGAGGTCAGCTTCCTCTTCCCTAATGTGCCTCTGCAGTCATCCCGTGACCCTTGGAATCCTCCAAATTTACTCTGCACAATCTTTTGAGCTGACCTTGCTGCCTTGAATGTCATCAACCAGCAGACCCCCTTGGAAGTCACTGTTTTATTGGGCTTTTTTGTTTTTAAGGCATTCGCAGGAGATGAAGACAAGTGTGTTACTGAGAGATCTTGGATACCACTGATCACAGAGCATGTTTGAACCTGTTTTCTTTAGAATTAGCCTGTGCGTGTATGAACTAGAACCTTCGCACCCAAACTTTTAGACTTCCCCTCATATATACCTAGGATTCAGACAGTTTTGGGAAAGAATGAGTGTTCATAGGTTAAAATTCTGTGCAATCATGCTTCTCAAGCATTAAGGTGAATATATATATATATATATATATATAAATTTTTTAATTGCTGAGGATCTTGTGTAAATGCAGATTCTACTCCTTGTCTCCAGAGTGACCTAAGTGTACTTTTCTCTCAGTCCCCAGGTCAGGCTACAAGCTCCCTGTAGCTCCCTACAGGTTCACTCTTTGAATAGCAGGAAATAGAGAGTTACCCTTGATGGGGACTAGAAAAAAGGGTTAGAAGTGAGAATGTCCACTAAAGCTGGAGAGATAAAAGTGGTATTTGGAGAATGAAGGAGAGACTCTGAAGCAAACATAAAGACACTACTTTTGAGAACTGAAGTTACAAGTAATGCAAGAGATGAAGATGTGACGGGATTTCAGATGAGTTGTGGTAATGTGGAATGAAGAGACAATGGAATTTTTCCATGAACTTCTTGAAGTCCCCTTGTATCTGCAAGTCATATTCCAGGGAAGTTGGCTCCAAGATCTGAGGGCTTTAGACCTCAGGGAAAGGAGCCAATCAATAAAGAGGAAGTGATTAAAGATCAAGAGATGTAGCAAAGTCTGAGAACAAGGCAGAGTCAGGTCAGTTGCCATGACTCGGACTCCGATTCCCAGCACCCTGCATGTGTCCGGGAGGAGCAGGGCTCCCATGCCTTTCCCAGTGATGGGTTTTCCAGAAGCAGACAAGTGGACCTTTCCTCTGAAGTGTCTCTGGATGGACTCAAACCTTGGACATTTCCATCAGCAACACAGCACATGAAGCACTGCCACCACCCAAGCAATCGAGGGGACAACATGTTTTTGTTGGTTGCCACCAGTTCTGATGCATGGCAACCTTATATACAGCAGGAGAAAAAGCTGCCGATTCTGGCACCATCTCTGTGATCTCTGATATGTTTGAGCCCATTGTGGAAGGATTGTGCCACTCCATCTCCTTTCCTCATTTGGGCTCACCCTCGGCCGCACCGACCATGACGTCCTTCCCAAGTGATTTCTTTTTCCCGGTGATGTGTGCAGCAAGATGATGGCTTTTAAGCAACACTCAGGTTGTAATTCTTTTAAGGGTGATGTGTTCAGTCTTCTGGCTGTTGTGGTTGGTAGGGGCCACAGCACCTTACCCACAACAGAGTGAAAGGTGCCTGGCCCTGCACTCCTCACGATGGTTCACTTGTTTGTCAGTGGGTGGTACTATGGTGACTTGTGCATTGCTGTGAGGCCGGGAGCTGTGTCACTGGCGTTTCACATACCAGCAGGGTGACCCAAAGTGAACCGTTTCAGCAGAGCTTCCAGACTAAGAGCAGACAATGAAGGAGGACTGGGGTCCCCATTTTGGAGGAAGATGGTGCTGAAAACCTTATGCTACAAAGCACTGTCGCCTTCTTCTGCCGTCTAGGGAATAATCAGTGTTATTCAATAGACAGGGAAGATTTCTTTTCCTTAAGGTGAAAGGCAGACACATGCCCATAAATAAGTCCGTAGCTGTAATAGAAATATATGTTCTAAGCTGGAAGAGAAGCAAATGTCCTTGATGGAGAATCACTGATGTGTCTACTAAGGGAGGATTCTTTCAACACCCCCTGCCCCCACCCCCACTGCTGTTAAAATTGGTGATAGAGGGTATGGGAACACAACCCATGGTATTGTTTGAATGGATAAGTGGAGGGATCCTATGTAAACGGTTGCAGTGGCATGAATGAATTAATTTCTCTACCTCAGATTCCATATTTCTTCTCTTTTTCTAAATGCTCATCACTTCCAAACCCGACCATTTAATTTAGCCTGATCAGACACTGCAGTGGAGGATGATTACTGTCCTGTATTAATTTCCTATTACTGCTGTAACCGGATTTTCACAAACGTGTGGCTTAAAACAACACAAGTTCATTAGCTCACGTTGTGGAGGTAAGAACTCTAGAAGGGGTTTCATGGGTATTGGCAAGGCTTTGGAGGCTCCAGAAACAGTTCTGTTCCTTTGCTCTTTTCAGTCTCGGGAGACCCCTGGCATTCCTTGGCTCACGTCTCCCTGCTGCCTTCAAGGCCAGCTGGTCACAGCCTTCTCACAGAGCATCACGGCCCTGAACACGTCTGCCGCCAAGCTTTCCTGATCAAGAGTGTGTGATCACACTGGACCCAAGTACATAATCCAGCTCAGTCTTCCTCCTGCCATGTCAGGTGATTAGCGACCCTACTTCCAGGTGCAAAATCCCAATGTCCTTTGCTATGCCACAAAACGCCCACCTCCAGGAACACATTGAGGGTGCTATCATTCTACCTACCACAAGTTGATATATAATTTTTTTTAATTAGTCTTGCCAAATTCCCGACTAGCTCAAAGGTTTATGAATAAAATGATGGATGAGGCAGAGTGGTGAAACTTCATCTTGCTTACTTCAGACACGTTTTCAGGGAAGCTCAAGTTGTAGAAAAGGCCACACCAACATGTGTGATCATGAAGAGCCAAAGGGACCAGGCTTCAAGCACCAAAGGT
>NW_022111368.1:6955957-6970796 GCF_000313985.2 Echinops telfairi
ATAAAAAAAAAAGAAAAGAAAAGGCCGTCAGGCTTGGTTAAATCAAGGGTCAGCAAAATGGAGGAAGAACATCAACGAGACAGAGTGGCATGCGTGCCTGAAGAGTGAGCTCCACCACGCGAATCCAAGGCCCGGTCTCTCATTGGCTAAGACCTGAAGGACGGGCCCTTTAACCACCACCTGAAGGAAAATCAAAATAAAGTGTGCACCAAAATAGGGAGCAAAGGAGTAATTTAGATTACTAACCAATCATATTTAATTAGAGCCAAATCTGAAAAGCTCTTTACATTTCCAGGGTTTGGTGAATATTTTAAAAGCTCAATTTTGTGTGTGTGTGTGTGTGTGTATAATAAGAGAAGCCAAACTAAAATATTTTAAGAATGTGTCTTAACGTGCCATTCAAATGTTTGACTATTATCAGCTTGGTAATGAATAGAATATTTGGAGCAATATTAATATGGCTACTCAAATGTGTTCGCTTTCAGGCATATCCACATATGTTAACCTACAAAGTATAGCTGCAAAAATTGCATTAGTATTCATTTAATCTTTGATCTTTTTACATCTATTATGAGTGCATTAAAAAACTTCTCATTATAGAATTTTACTCATAATTTTTCTCAAGGACTAAATTTACTATTACATTACCCAAGCAGAAAAAAATACCTGGGTTCACTTACATGTGTAAAACACTGAATGAAACAATTAATGATTTTCTCTACCGTAGCCTTGCTTAGAGCCTTTGACACACTAACGTTCCTTGAGGATCTAAGAGAGGGCCTTGTAGGATACACTTTCCTAAACTCTTCTGAGAAAAGGACTGTCTTATCATCGAGTAAAAACTATGCATTAAAAACTGGTCTTTTTTCATAGATAAAGCTACAAATGAGCCACACTTTGGGGAATACAGGAAAACTTACATGGATTCACTTACATGCCTAAGAGTAAGTTTGTCTTGTGTTTTCAGCTCTAAATGTATTTGTGTGTCTGTGTGCATGAACAGTTACATAAGAACCTATACATGTGTGGTTATATATAGGGATAAATAGAGTTCTGTAGGGGCCTCTGTGTGTATAGTTATAGAGAGTTATACGGAAGCCACGATGAGACCGTGGTTGAATAATTGGTTGCAAAAAGACAAGTCAGGTTTCCAATGCACCGACCACTCTCTTGGGAGACAGAGGTGCCAGTCTGCTTCCATACAGATGTGCAGCCCTGGGAGCCCTAGAGGGCAGTTCTCCTCTGTCCCATAGGGTTGCTTAGTGACCCCATAGGACAGAATTTTAATTAAATGACATGCACACACACATACTCTGGTTCTGGTGGCACAGAGTTAGGCTCCTAATCCCAAGGTTAGCAGTTCAAAACCACTCCATGGGAGAAAGATAGACTTTCTCCCCTCTCCAAGATACATAGTCTCAGAAACCCGTCGGGCGGTTTTACTCTGTCCTATGGCGTCATTGTGAGTCAGAATCAACTTGATGGCGATAAAATGTTTATACATGCATATATATGCATATTCATTCATTTATTCCTGGAAGAAATATTAATAAAATAACAAAATGTTAATGTGTTCTGAACTTAACTAAATGCAAATTCAGATGAGATGATACTAAAGTAGGCCTACAAGTCTGTTCTCCTGTGAGACAGTGAGCTCTTTGAGTTCTGGGACCCAGACTTACGGGGAAATGAGCGCCATTTAAACCGGTGGAGCTTTACAGAATCTTGCTGAGATAAAAGGAGCAAGAATCTATTTTGTACAGCAGCTGTTCAGAATATTGAAAGTACTATGGATGGCTAAAATGAGAAACAGATCCATCTTGGGAGACGTAGGGCCAGCTTACACCTTAAAGGCAGGAATGGCCAGACTTCATCTAAAATTCTTTGGACATGTTGTCGGGAGAGGCCAGTCCCAGGAGAAGGACATCATTCTTGGAAAGCAGAGGGGCAGCGGAAAAGAGGAAGGCCCCTCAATGAGCTAGCTTGACACCGTGGCTGCCACAATGGACTCGGAAACATTGTGAGAATGTCACAGGACCAAGCAGGGTTTCCTTCTGCTGGGTGAAAGGTCTCTCTGAGTCAGAACTGCCTCAATGGCACCAACCCACAAGCATGGCCCGAGTATAAAGATATAGCTTACAGGCCAACTGAAAAGGCGTTGATTGAGTTGACATGTATCAAGTTGTTGAGAAAATACTTAGCATCGTAAGCAATGAAGATTAAATTTTTGTTGGGGTGACCAAGATAACAACTTGAAACTATTGGGTATTGGGCAAGGAGTGCTGATCTGTGAAGAATGGACGCGAAGGAAAGGATCCTAGAGCACCCAAAAGAGTAGCGTGAAATCCTGGGGAATTAAGGCATGGTCGCCATCTTGAAAGGTTGGTTAGGTTAGTAATTTGACAGTCATGAAGAGAGGTGAAAAAAATTCAGGGCTGGTAAAAGTAAGTAGATCTCCTTGATTTGAGTCATCATCATCATCTTTGTAGTTATGACTAGATATGATATTCTTCTAAGCACTTGGGACTGGGGGGTGGACTGGGAGGGAATCCCCCCAAATCACTGCTGTCAAGTCAATTCCAACTCCCGCCAACTGTATTTGGGGTTTATGAACCTGTAACTCTTTAGAAGGACAGAAGGACTCTTCTTTCTCCCCAGGAGAAGCAGGTGGGTTTGGTTTGAAACCCGTAAGGCCCCATGTAGTCATTTTATATATATTAAATATTTTCATTTTCACCACAACCTTGTCTGAGGATATAATTATATCCATTTTGCCAATGAGGGAACCGTGCCAAACAGATTATTTAAGTATCATAGCCTGTGCAGGATGAAGCCGCATCCACATTTTTAACCATAGTGTCATCCTATCTCTTTATTTGAGGTTACCTATTGGGAAGAAGAAAGAAACAGAACTGCATCAGTAGCCAAGTTATGGGTGGACTTGAAAACTAGGTGGGTGAATTTGAATGTGGTTAGCCAGGCAAGATGGATCCATTCAGTCTTTTCCAGAAACAGCATGACCTGATTAAAGTGACCTTTACAGGGAGAAGGCTGCGACAATGTCCAGCATGGCCTCAAAGGAGTGACATTAATGGCAAGCACATCAAGCCGGAAGGAAGGAATGCAGGCAGGAGCTAGTTCCAGTGGACAGAATGGAGAGGAAGTGTCTAATTTGAGATCTCTTTTGGAGGAAGAAGTAGCAGCAGTTCTCTGAAAGCGAAAGATGAGAATAGAAGACGTGCAGAATCTAAAACTGAGTGATGGTTTCTACCCTGGACTGCTTGGAAGCTGTGTTAGTCCAGGTAGACTAGAGAAACAAATCCACAGGCACTCATATGGATATAAGAAAGAGGTTTATATATAAGAGCAAGTGAATATTGAGAAGACATCGCAGCCCAGTCCAGATCAAGTCTGTAAGTCCGGTATTAGCCCACATGTCTGATACCAATCTATAAATTCCTCTTCAGACTCAAGAAATACATGCAATGATGCTGAATGCAGGACAAACACAGGCCAGTGGGTGGAAAGTCCTGTGGATCCAGTGGCGGCATACGCATCTCAGCCCTGGCAGGGATCTCCACGTGGCTTCTCCATCTCCGAGGCTCTGGCTCCCATCAGCCTATGTCCACGTGGCTGTCAGTGGGGAGTCTCTCAAGGTGTGAGCGAGTGTCCGGCCTCCAGCTAACTATTTATCTCCTTAGGGCCTCTAAATGAGGTCATCAAGCTCCCACCCGATAGATAGGCTAAACTTCACCCCTTCACCCTTTTTTTTTTTTAAATCATTTTATTAGGGGTTCATACAACTCTTATCATAACCCACAACATATCAAATGTGTAAAGCACATTTGTACATTCATTGCCCTCATCATTCTCAAAACATTTGCTCTCAACTTAAACCCCGGCATCAGGTCCTCATTTTTCCCCTCCCTCCCCGCTCCTCACTCCCCCATGAGCCCTTGATAGTTTATAGATTGTTATTTTGTCATATCTTGCCCTGTCTGACGTCTCCCTTCACCCACTTTTCTGTTGTCCGTCCCCCAGGGCGGAGGTCACATATAGTTCCTTGTAATCAGTTCCCTCTTTCCTACCCACTCTCCCTCTACCCTCCCTGTTTCGCCACTCACACCACTGGTCCTGTAGGGCTCATCTGCCCTGGATTCCCTGTATTTTCAGTTCCTATCTGTACCAGTGTACCTCCTCTGGTCTAGCCAGACTTGCAAGGTCGGATTCGAGTCATGGTAGTGGGAGCGGGGAGGAAACATCTAGGAGCTAGAGGAAAGTTGTATTTCTCATCATTGTTACATCGCACCCTGACTGGCTCATCTCCTCCCTGAGCCCTTCACTCTTCCTCCTCCCCAGCTGACAAACGATGATCTAACTGCCACAGAAGCCATAATGAACGGTAGTCTGCATCAAAGCCGTTGCCTTCTTCTCTCACAGAAACGGAAAGGTACATGACGTGTGCAGGGAAGAAGGCTGTGAAGTCCGTCGTGGTCCTAGTATTTCTCCTGTCCTTCAATAACTCCAACTCAAACAGCTCAAGTTTCAGCTGATGTATTTGACCTCAGAACTGTAGAGCCAAAGTTCTTTAAAGAGAGGGTGTCAGAGAATACTCCCTGAATATAGCCTTTGCTTTCCGATAGTAGATTTACTTTTAATATATGGACATTAGAAATTCAAATCTCTGAGTTCTCTTTCTTCTTAATCTTGTTTATCACCAACTCTGAGCTATTGCTCTCTTAAGCCTTCCTACTTTAGACTCACAAAATATCACCTTGATACTTCCTGACCTTTATATGACTCATTTCACTTGAAAAACTGGTTGTAAGAAGCACATATACTTTACAAGCTGCTATGAGCAATAAAAAAGAAAACAGAAACAAACTGTAGGTGACTCAATTCCATATTCATTTGTTGTGAGTCCAGAAAGTTCAATTCCACACACTGTAGGGAATACCAAGAATTTTTTACAACAAAGGTCCTACATTTCATAACTGTCTGACTATATAGTCAGACAGGTAGAAATAGACTCAAGATACTGTGAATGCAAATGACATTAAAGTGCCAGGAACAAAATGAAATAGAATCTCAGAGGAGTGGAAAAATACAGAATTTAAGAGGGGTTCAAGAAAATTTCACCGAGGATGTTAAGGGGAAGTTTAAACATGAAGAATGAACAGTTCTTGCTAAGGCAAGGTAAGCATCTCAAGTGGCTATAACATGAAGTGATAAGAATGAGTGGGTTATGCTGAATATTCAATGGTCAGGTACGGCCAGGCCATAGAATAAAAGTGTGAATAAAATACAAGGCTGGGGACTTTCACATGCCATGATATTATTTTGGACTTTATTAGGTAAGTCATATGATGCTACCTGAAGGAACTTCAAGATCTTGATGATGTAATCTTACCTACATTTAAGAAGAACCATTTTATTTGCAGAGGTGAGAAGTTAGAAGCAGCAAAGCTAAGAGTTCTGAGGAATGCTGATAACAAAAGGAGAAATGAGAAGTCCGGGGGCTACAGGAAGGAGGCAGATGTTTTATGGCACTCTCAACTCTTTCTGCACTCCTCTGCCCAGGAGACCAAGGATGTCTCACACTGTCTATCCCTAAGGGAGATGAGAAACTTCAAGCCAATAGTATTTCAATTGTTCCCACATTGGTCTGCTCTTTTCCCCGAAAGATACCATGTCCAAATTAACAGAAGCATGCTTTTTGTTTACAGGTGGCTGAATATGCTTTTGTAATTAAAAACACTTCTTCCCCTCTGTTCTACAAGAAGTAAGTTTTGTGGATCAAGGAACACAAATGATCTGTGATGACACAGCAGGACACATGAAGAAGACATCTTTGTGGGTAAGGATGCAAACATTTCCCCAAACTGAAAATACTCTGGGTTATAAAACACATTTCAACAATTTTCAGAACTTGAAATCATAAAGAGGATCTTATCGGGCCATTGTGGGATTAGGCTAGAAATCAATAAAAGTATAATGAGAAAAAGCCAAATATTAGGAGATAAATATAAGTTAGGAGATTTATAGAAATTGTGTAAGCCAGCAAAGTGATCTCAAAGGGAATTAGAAAATATTTGAACTCAATATTCATGAGCACACAACATAATAAAATATTAGTAAATTAAAAACTATTCTTAGAAGGAAATTTATTGACTTAAATGTATGCATTAAACTAGAAAAGCTCAATATCAAATAATCTTGGTGTCTAATTCAAACAGTTTGAAGAAGAGTACATTGAAACTAAGAAAACCGAAGACGGAAATAACAGCAAAAGAGCAGAAATTAACGAAGTACTATTGTTATTGCTCATTGCTGTCAAGTCGGTTCTGCTTCACGATGATCCATGTTTACAAAACAAAACTGCTCCATACATGTTCTTGGCTGTCTCTAATCAGAACAAAAGCAGGTGGCCAGCTCTTTGCTTCTACTGTACTGCTAGATGAGCGTGAAGGTCAACTTGAGGTAGGCGTGGTAACCCACCTGTCAATCAGACGGTAGCCTGATGATACCTCCTTGGATTGGGGCCTTTTATGAAAGAGACCCTGAGTGGAACTGAGCTCTCTTGCACCCTCTCTTGCTTCACCCTCCCTGGTTGCTGATATTTTGAGTCTTCTTCCAGGAGTGGACCACCGACCCTGAAAGCTGTCAGCACCCTGCCATGTTCCCACTGACACTGGCCCCAACTGGCTCCACATCCAGCATCCTTCTATATCCCAGCTTCCTGCTTCGTTCTGCATCATTAGCCTGCAGCTAAAAGAAGCTCTGGCTAGCGCTGGAACCATGGACTTGAGTTGGGCTCAGCTGGGCCATCTTCTTGCTGTAGAATTCTGTCTTATACTTATGTGTGTATCACTGTTTTTGTTTCTCTAGACAACCCAGTCTAACATAATGAGGGATAGCTTTCAAATAAATTGAGTACTGAATGAAAATTCTGTCAAAATGCCCATAATCTACAAATGTAATCTAAGTCATATAACTTTTGGGAAAATTTTTCTAAACATTTGTGGCAGAAATAATACCAATCAAATTATACCAGATAACTGAAATGTAAGGAGTATTTCCATTATGTTTTAAATGAAATCAAGATAATCATATCAAAATCTTACAAGAAGAAAAATTATAGGTCACATCTTTCATATAAATGCAAAAATCTTAGGAAATGGAATCGTTCAATACATGGAATATCTCATTAAACGAATGAATTTGGCATTCATAAGAATGTAAGGTGGGTTTAGTATTTAAAAATGAATCATTATAATACACCAAATTAAAAAATCTCATACGATCATTCTAACAGACTCATCTAAGTAGCTTGATAAAATCAATATACGTGCATGACCTAAAAATTATTAGGGATAAAAAGAACATTCCTCAATTTGATAAAAGAAAATTTAGAGAAAATATCATTTTGTGCAGCTTAAATACTGAAATATTTCTTAAGTTCCTAGTATAAGTTTTAAGGAAATCAAATGTATGAGAATTAGGAAAGGAGGAGTCTGTACTTATCCACAGACAATGTGCTTTGCCATGCAAAAAATCTAAAGCAAAGGTAAAGAAAATTAGATGTCAATTAGCAAGTAACAAAGTCAATATGCAAAAATTGATTGCATTTTTGTATACCAGTTTTAATTAAGGTGTGTTATTTTAAATGATACAATTTGTAAATCAACAAACAAAAGGAATTATCAAACACAAGCAATGAAAATGAAAATTTTATTAAAATATACTAAAAATACCTAAATTAAAGCTTATACCATGTTTATGAATTGAAAAACTATTATGTGCAGTTTGATCTATAGAGTCAATGAAATCTCAATGAGATGAGTAGCATAAAAAGTCTAGAAAGGTTTATACACAGAAAGAAACACTCTGATGACTAATGGGGATGGGGAAGAGAGCACAAAGCCCTGACTAGGGAGTAGACATGGAGTAGCCTGGGGGAAGGGAAAAATAATATACATTAAGAAGAGGGCAGCACAACACAACAAAGGCAAGGGAAGACACCGGAAGCTGTTCAAGCGTAAACGACAACAAAGGTAAATGCTATTGCACGCGCACAGTCCTGCATTAATAATAATAAACGATAATCTACGAGTAGGTACATCGGTGGGCATGGAAAATGAACAGATGTGGCAAGGTGAATGGTGAGTAATGCTTTGGTGAGTAATAACTGGGGTCTTAAAATTTTGTGAGCAACGTACTAAGCTGCAACTATTGGTCTCTATCCATTGGAAGCAAAGAAGAATGAGAAAATCAAAGATACATGGACACAATTAATCCCAGTGACTGAGGCCACACAAACACCCAGCCTTCATTATGTCCCTGAGACTAGATGGGACCTGGCTACCACTACTGACTGCTCAGAAAGGGATCTCAGTAGAAGATCCTGAACAGAGTGGGGGGGGGGTGTGGAACAACATGCAAAATTATGAAAAAGACCAGGCACACTGGCCGATAGAGATGGGTGAGACTCTCAAGAGTATGACCTTTCTAAAAATATCCAAACTCACTGCTACTGAATGATTTCTGACTCACAGTGACTCTATTAAAATTAAAAGCCCAACTCGCTGCTAGCCAGTCGACACAGATTCATATTGACCCTGTAAGACAGGGTAGCACTGCCCCTATGAATATCACTGTAACTCTTTATGGGAGTAGAAAGCCCCACCTTTCTGCAGAGTGGCTGGTGGTTTATGAACTACTGATCTTGTCGTTAGCAGCCCAGTGCATAACCACTACACCACCGGCAACCCTAGAAGAAAAAACAGACTTAATGCCATCAAGTCAATACTGACTCATAGCAACCCTACAGGACAGGGTAGAACTGCCCAACATGAAACCACTACACCACCAGGGCCCCTTAGTCACCTTTAACACCTAGAACTGAACTCACCACCATGACTCAACTTGAGTCAAACTGTAGAGTCCTATCAGATGAACAATACACTGAGGACAAGTGTAAGAAGGATCAGCCTTACAATATGATAAATGCTGCATCTGAGGCTGTGGGGGCTGGCCCTCAGGAAGGGAAGGATAGGAAGGAGGGAGGGAGAAATAGAAATGGGAACACAGGGAGGAAGTGCAGAGAATGCTATTACATTGAGAGGATGCCAAGCAGTATCACAAAACAAAATGTGTCTGCACTGCTGAGTGGCACTAATTTGCTTTGCAACCTTTCGCCAAAAGCACACAAAAGCAGTTACAAAACAAGTAAATAAATGAAAGGAACTGCAAGTGCCTTGAGGAATTAAGAGATGATTCTTACTTTGTGTAAAATTAGAAAAGATCAGAAATAACACAACAATCTTGAAGAGGAAGAATAAAGTTGGAGAATTTATAGTATAAAATATCCAGGTCTTGCAGTATAGCCATTACAATAGTGTGCTAGTGACAAGCATGAATAAACAGCCTGAGAGAAAATTTAGAAACAGACCTATTCACATGCCTTCACTGAATATAAGATTAAAAGATGATAGAGGAGTGCATTAGAGAAAGGATTATCTTGTCAAGAAAAATTGCAGAATCATTGGAATGTTCATTTGATTCTTTTCGACTCTTTCCTTGCCTTCCACACTAAAATCGATTCCAGATGGGTTGAGGTCTAAATGGGATATGCAAAATATCTGCCGGACTTTGAGGCAGGAAAACAATTCTTAAACAGAACACAAAATTGCTACCCAGCAAGGGGAGAGGGAGAAAAATTAATCAACATTTAAACTATGAACTTCTGTTATGAAAAGTCACCATTTATCAAGTAAAACTTTAGACTACAAAATATGGAAGCACTTGTCATTTGCAGTGCATTATCTAAAACAAGATTTGTAATTGGAATAAATGAAGAATTCTTACACCCTATAAGGTACAACCAAACAAAAACCAAGCAAACACATAATTTTAATAAATTTATTAAAATTTTGAAAGGTATTTTATAGAATTGGCTATCAGAGTGGTCAATAAGCAAATGAGTTGTCCAAACTCATTAGTCGTCAGAGAAAACCAAATAAACTTAAATAAGATGACAATATACAACAGAGTGACTAAAATTATTTTTTAAATAGAGAAGAAAGAAGTGAAACGGGGGAAAAACAGAAAAATAACAGGAAAAAGGGATGGGCAAAGTTGATGAGCATGTAAAGCAAATAAACAAACAAACAAAACAAAAATCAACAACCAAACTGACTACCATCAGGTCGATTCTGGTTGAGAGTGAGCCTGTAGGACATGACCAAACTGCAACTGTGGGCTTCTCCTCCTTTATGGCAGCAAAAAGACTCAGAACAGTTGGCAGCTTCAAACTGCTGACCTTGAGGTTAGCAGCCAATGCATAACCACTATACCACCAAGGGTCCCTATGTAGAACAAAAGACACTCTTAGAGAAAACTGGTTGCATGTTCTAAGATTCACTAACTGTGTAATATGCAATTTAGCAAAGCCCTCTCTGGTCACATTGCTTGGAATGCATACAAACATGCACCAAATGGCTGAATTTAAAATGCTCAGAGTCGCATGATTTGTAATAGTTCCGAATGGAAAACAACTGTTAAGCACTTGACAGTGAACTAGATAAACAAATGGTCACACAATGGAATACTAGCTAGCAATGAAAAGAAAGGACTCACAGCTGCACACATCGTGGGTGAATTGTGTGACATGAGATGAAACAAAATGTGTCTGGTGCAAAATCGTTCATAGAGTACAATTCCATTATCATCACTTCCAAATTGGTACATCAATTTATTTGTTTGAGCATAAAGGTAAATGCTGCCACTGGGGAAGTAGAAGATGTAGAAATAGGAGGGATCATGAGTGGTCTCTCTAATATGCTGGCGATGTTGTCCATCTGTACACTTTATTCTATGGGGACTTTTCTGAATGTATGAATTATATCAGTAAAAAGTTACAAATATAAATATTTGAAGCAGACAAGAGTCTGCTTCAAAGGGAGTGACTGGGCCTATCTATGATCTATCTATTATCTCAGTCTATAAACACATACACATACAAGCACACACGAAGAGCCATAAAAACAAACAATTCTTTAATAAAATCCTCTTTTGTGATGAAAGTTTACTCTTGGAAAATAAAAATTTATTCCAATACCTAGAGGGGTTTTTTAAAATAGCTTAGCTCAAAGTACATATATATTTAGTATTTAACACATAAACTGGGACAATAAAAAAATACAACTGTTAAAAAAAATACAACTGTAGTAATTTAGCTTTAGACGTATGATTAAAACATTGAAGGCTGCCCACCATCATTTTAAAGTAACAATTATTGACTCTTAATATCACACAATAGGGGAAATGGTGTTACTAGACAAACTCATGGATTCAATCGCTGTTTCGGCTTAATTATATAGAGCTATTTCATATTTAGAAAGTGTGTTAGGCCAGGTTGACTAGAGAAACAAATCCAGTGACACTCATATATAAGAAAGAGCTTTATATAAATAAATATATAAAGATCCATCAAGAAAACATCCCAGCCCAGTTCAACACAAGTCCTTAAGTTCAATTATAGTCCACAAGTCCTTCTTCAGACTCATGCAGTCACATGCAACGATGCAGAATGCAGGAGGATCACAGGCCGGTGGAGGTGGAGTCCTGCAGATCCAACAGCGGTGGCTCTGGCAGCACCCAGAATCAGCCAGCAGGAAGATGAAGGCAGAGAGAGAAGGGGAGGTTCCAAGGACCCCCTTATGAGAAGACCACACCCACAGGGAGTCACCATTGGGCTGAACCTGATCATCAGGTTGAATACCACCCCCACACCTCTATACATCTTCAATTTGTCATGAAACTATGTAACGACCACAGAAAGTATTGGTAGAATCAATGGTAAGAAAGAGTAATGGGTAATAATGATTTTTGATTGGAATTCACAATTTATTTATAAGTAGGATTATGGGGTGGAAAGAGCTAAATTACAGCCCGTATCTGGTCCCTTTGCTGCCTAGCTGGAGAGCACTGTATTTATCCCGCCCAGTTCTCTCACCAAGGCGTGTACTTAATCACAAAGGGAGGCCCGTTGGGCAAAGCGGCACAGACTTTACCCTGCTCTTGGCCGTAGATCATTATATGCTTGCACTATGAACAGTGAGTCAGTACTATGTTCAAAAACAGAACAATAACCTTTCTCATTTGAATAGTACTTTGGAGGGAACAAAGTGCTTTCACATATATTTGTTCAGAACATTCTTTGAATTTGTTAAGGCTGCTGTAATTATCCTGATATTCAACCGTACTAAACAGATAAGGTTAGTGACACACCTGCTTTCCCCGAGTGGCTGTGAGATTTATATACGATAATACCTTTTCAGTGTTTGGCCCAATGCTGGGCACATAGAAAGTACTTGACCTAGGTACACCGCATTAGCTATTATAATCATTTTATTGCTATTGTCTCCGCAAGATCATGCCTCTCACAAAATTCAGAGGATGAACTTGACCTTAGGTCATGCAACTTCCAAATCATCTGTATTACCTTGACACATGGACAAACATAATATTGTAGCTTGTTGTCGTTGGTAATTGCCCTCGATTGGCACCTATTCGTGGTGATGCTATGTCTCAGCCAAGAAAACATTGCCTGGTTGTTTGTAATTGGTATGTGGGAACCCTTTGTTGCAGCTGCATGGCAGTCCATCTCCTGGGGAGTTCCTCTCCTCTTGGCCTACCCTGCGCACTAGCAAGCGTAATGCCCGAGTGCCCCTAAAACCCTGAGTTACTACAGAGCCATGCCTAGACTACCCAAGGGGTCTTCAAAAAAAGTTTGTTGAAAAACTCCACTATCGCTTAATTCCATTTGAAGGCCTTTCTTACTGTATGACTATTTTAAGCCTGTATATATATATTTTTTTAATTTATTTTTTTAAGGCAAATATATGTATTTGTTAGCCAGTCGGGGTAACTATTATGTGAGTATATTTGAGAGGGGGGAAATCAAGTTATCCTCATCATTTCAAAGATGCCCAACCTCGGGTCCATCAACAGGAAAAGCAGATATGGTAGCAAAGTATGGCGGCAACCACCATGGGAGGGAATAAAACGGACACCTGGGTCAGTCACCTCCATTACAAGAAGCAGCCGACAATACCGTTCATTTCAAAACTCCCCCTCAGTTAGTTCCCAGGGACAGACAGAAAAGTCTCCCTTCAAATGGAAAGGTGGTGGTGGTGGTGAGGGGGGCACATTTCTGGGAAGGCCTCTGAACAGTCACTTGAAAAATAATCAGGCATTAGCTGGAAATAAAACATCTGCGGCATATAGACCGCTAGGCGCGGGGAAGACGTGAAGGCGAAGACCAACAGCCCAGGAGTCATTTTGTCATCTTTCTGGATGAGTACACACATGACATACAGAGAAGAGAAAGTGGTTTCCGAAGTTGGAGGCACCAGCTTGTTGCCAGGCAATGAGCCAAGACTGAGGGTTCAGACAAAAGGCAGAGAGGGTTGACGCTCCGCTCACTCAGCATACAAAGAGAGCCAGATGGGGCTGGCCTCCCAGGAGGCTTTAATAACACTGCAAAGAAACCTTGGCTCCCTTATACAAAGGGGGAAAGAACCATTTTCTCACTGATCCCGAGACGGGCCTTTCTTGTACTGGGAATGGTGAGGAAGGCGTTTGCTCATAGAGAATAAATTAGAAAAATTCCACTGAGCAGAAACCAGACGAGCATCAGACCAGGAATCCGACTACAATGTAAAAGAAAGGGGTGGAGCTGAGTTGGAAAAGCAATTACTCTTGCATGTGGAGGTTTCACATGAAAGACGGAATTATTAATTCTGTCCTTTCTGACAAGTGATTAGTAACTTTGTAATAACGATGATCAATTACATTGATAACATAACAACCATTCTCTGACATTAAAATAGTACTGGACTTCTCTCAGATTAATTACTAACCCCCAGCCCCATCGCCAGTTACTCACAATAGTTCTACAAGTTAGAGAAGGAAGGTGCTTTGGAAGAGAAGGAAATAGGGATGGACATCATATCCGTCTTTCCCCAAATCTGCTGCCCCTCAGAATGGTGGGCTCCTCTAGAGAGAGGCAGCCTCCGTTTGAAATGCAGTTCTGCCTCCTACCATCATTGTGACCTTGTTCACGTGATTCCCCACTCTGCCCGGGTCTCCTCAACTGGACACTGGGGATTGTATTGTACAGCTTAGAGGGTTATTAACAAATTCTTCGAACAGTGCCTAGATGGCTTACTTAAGAGGGATCCTCACCTCAAACATAATATTAGCTGCTTATGGGTTCCAGGTGCTCTGGTAGTGTAGTGGGCCATTTGTTGGGCGGCCAACCGCAAGGTAAGCAATTTAAAACCACCAGCCGCTCCTCCATAGAAACATGAGGCTTTATTCTCTTGTTAAGATGTAGAGCCTCAAAAATGCCCCAAAGCAGCTCAGTTTTACCCTGCCCTTCCAGGGTACCGACGAGTAGGAACGGACTCTATTGGTTTAGCTTTCCATTCAGGTAGGTTCCCCCTTACGGCGTCCTCAAGGGAACAGACTAAAGCATGTGCCATCAGGTGGCTGGAACACACTGTTGCCGTGATTGTGTGTTTTGAGTGTGGTCCAAATAGGGGGGTCTGCTTTCAGCACTATGGTTTTCATTCTAACCGTAAGGTTTTCATCGACTCATCTTTGGAAGTAGATGACCAGGTGTTTCTTCCTAGTCTGTTTATTCTGGAAGGGCATCTAAAACCTGTACCTCATGGGTGACCCCGCTGACATTTAAAATATTGGTGACAACAAACACACAACCACAGTGGGACAAGTTGACAGACATGTGGTGGACCCCAAACTTACTAAATCA
>NW_022111368.1:6971457-6989939 GCF_000313985.2 Echinops telfairi
TCTGCTCTCCCTCACTGCCACCCAGCTGGTTCTGACGCAGGTGACCCTACAGGACAGGGTAGCACTACCCCTGTGGGTTTCCAAGACTCACTGGTGATGCGAACAGAAAGCTTCGTCTGTCTCCCACCGGCTCAGCTCTCTCAGAACAATTGCAACTTGAACTGACCAGGAGGCACCTGAGAAGAAAGGATCGGGGATCAGCTTCCAAAAAACTCATAGTCTTGATCTCTATGGGGTGCAGTTCTTCTCTGGAACACAAGGGACCAGAATTCAAACCATGATAACTGGTTTAGGGGACTATTTGGAGGCTCCCCTTTAGACTGGCCTTTGTACACTCTTATAAACAGTTACAGTCTCAGAAACCCACAGGGGTCGCTATGAGTCAGCACTGAATCCATGGCAGTGAGTTTTTATGGTTCTTTAGACAGTTTGGGTGGCCTAGTGGTTATGCATTGGGCGGCTAACTGCAAGGTCAACAGTTCAGAACCACCTCCTCAAGGAAAAGATGAGGCTTTCTACTCCTGGAAAAAGTTATGGTCTTGGAAAGTCAGAGAGGCAGTTCGACCCTGTCCTATAGGGTAACGATGAGTCGGCATTGCCTTGATGGCAGTGAGTTTGTTTCTTGGCTTGAGGAGCCCTGATGGCATAATGGTTATCCTTTGTGCTGCTGAGCGTTCATTAGTTCGAAATTCTCAGCTGCTCTGTGGGAGAAAAATGAGGCTTTCTACTCCCTTCCAGCCCTGGAAATCCCCAGGGCCCATTCTCCCTTGACTTTTAGGCTTGCTATGAGGCCTAATCAACTATGAATTGGAATTGACTCAATGGTAGTGAGTTGGTATTTTTGTTTAGACTGCTAACCTCAAGGTTACTAGTTCAAATCCTGAGCCTTTCTGCAGGGAAAAAAAATGTTGACGCTATCTGTTCCCCTAAAGATTTACAAAGCCTTCTGAGACTCAACTCCATGCCATTAAGTTAATTCCAACTTGCAGACCCTGGAGGACAGAGGAGAACTGCTACTTTGGCCTTCTGAGACTATTACTCTTTATGAGTATAAAAAGTATAATTTTTCTCCCTTGGAGCAGTTGGTGGGTTCAAACTACTGACCTTGTGGTTAACAGCTCAATGTGTAGCCCACCATGCCACCAGGGTCTTCCTTACAAACCCTAGGAAGCCCTCTATAGCATCCCAAGGTGTCAGAATCAACTTAATTGGCAGTGGATTCGGATTGGTGTTTGTTGTTTGTTTTTTCTGTACTCAGCTTCCCTTGCTCTCACTGGGGCGGGGTGGGGGGGTAGGGGATGGGGTGCGGGGATGCAGCTTTATGTTACATAAGGTAAAAAACGGTTGGCAATTTCCAGTAACACTATTGCACATCTTGGTATCTGTCTGTGTATTGGTTTTCTGCCTGGAATGCTGTTCTGGATTTGTTGTGTGATAAACTCTTACTCATCCTTCAAAACTATTTCCATTAAGTACCTAATCGCAATGTGTTATCTTTTCGGATTTCATTAAATCTTTCATAAACTATTTATTGATTTTCTGCTCTAAGAGCAGACACAGGATAGACTGAGACTCCAATGGCTTCGAATTATGCAGCATTAGCAACACAGAAATTCAGACAAGTGGGCTGTTACCATAATACAAGGGGATATGTAAAATATCTCAAGAACAATGGAAAGAGATGCATAGCTTACCTTTGGGAAGTCAAAAGTCAGAAAACACGTCCAAGGCAGTGGTTCTCAACCTGTGGGGCGCGACCCCTTTGGGGGTCAAATGATGCTTTCACAGGGGTTGTCCAATTCATAACAGTAGCAAACTTACAGTTATAAAGTAGCCATGAGAATAATGTTATGGTTGGGGGTCACCACAGCATGAGGAATTACATTAAAGGGTGGTGGCATGAGGAAGGTTGAGAACCGCTGCTCTTAGGAGTCAGCCAGGACTAACCCAGGGGAAGGGGGAGAGACCCCAGAGAGAAGTCCATGCCTCGGCTGTTGTCTCCAGCAGACTTTCCACTCCTCCAGAGGAAGAAAGAGCTGTTTATTTGACCCAACTTTTGATTACCCAGTCTGTGCTGCAGACTAAATGCTCGTAGAATGCATGATTTGTGGTAGATATTACAGATGATGAGTCCAGAAACGCCAACAATTTTAGAAGCTATCTCGAGAGAGCGATCGCCTTTCTTTTCTTTCTGTAGCTCTCTTCAAAGGCCTTTGAGCTCTGGTTCTTGTCCCGCAAAACATAGAGATCCTTGATCACTATCCCACAAATACACAAACCTTACAACCTGGGCCTCAGACATGGGGAAGATACACATCTGCATTCTTGATAGGACCAGGTCTTCAATATCGGGGCAAAACAAAGGGAAGGAACCCTAACTGCCAGCTGTTGTTGCTGCCCAGTCGTACAAATGATGAAGGCAGCAATCCTCTTGCGGTGTCCATTGTAAACCAGAACCAGCACGTTCCATCCAGTTGTCTTCAAAGCTTGCAAAATCCACGACTTCGTGGTTATCTAAGCATGTTTTCTCTTAATATTTTAGGCTGTTTGGGAATGCACATGAGTTCCTGCAGAATTCTGTATTGGTGAACATTCACGTATCCCTAATATATCTCTATTGGAGCCCTGGGGCTGTAGTGGTTATGGGTAGTTGGTCTGTGATCCCTATGGTCTACAGTTCAAAGCCACAAGCAGCTCCGCCGGAGAAAGACTCTGCTTTCTACTCCTGTAAACGGTTACCGTTTCTGAAACCCATAGTCGGTCGCTGTGAGTCAGCATTGACTTGATGGCAGTGAGTTTGGTTTCAGTTTAATACATACCTAGACTATACACAGGAGGCGATATGCCTAATCCTGATGAGCCCCTTCGTCAGATCCACAGAAAAGTCTCTTCAAAACCAGAAGACTCAGCCAACATCTGTGAGCTCTTCAGACGTTCGTGGAAATCTAGCGATTGACCCGCAAGCCTCTCCTCTCTGAAGCCATCTCGTACCACGCCGCCGCGTTCCACTAGCACACAGAGAAGAGAAAGCGGAAGCGAAGGAAGTGTGTTCTGTGGGTGGAGGAAGGGCACTGGAGCAAGAAGAAGGATTGATTGATTTATTCATTTATTTCTTTTTAAGGCTTGTGGAAAAAGCTGGTGGTGTTTGTCCTCTCAAATAATCACCTAAAGAGGCTGCTAACGTTTCGGGTACAACAACCCTGCCTCGGTTAATTTCCAGACAATGAAAGGCGAGAAGGCTGGAAGGAAAGCTAATACTGCCATGTCTGTGGCCGCTCAATCCATTTTAATTGAATCACCCATGTCTTCTTAAAAGGGACACCAAATTGACGGAAAGAGCCTCTGTTGAGGTCCCCTCGCTGTGTCTCAGTGCAGTTCAGCCTCAAGCGGGACCTTTCCTGGAAAATAAATCTATCTTCCAGTGGAGCATGAGCAGGTGGCTGGCCAAAGGGAACCTGACTCAGAATTAATAAATAGTTGTGTTTCTTCCAAAGAGTTTCCAAGAAAGAGTTGCTCAAAAGACTCGATTTTCCAAACATGTCCCTACAGTGCTTTTCTTGACATAGCTCTCATATTATCTTTTCGTACTAATTTTCCATGAGTGTGTTTCTGGGGAACTTTAAGAGATTCCCAAGCAGGGTTCCCATCAGCGCTTCTCCCGGGCTCTCTGGTTGGTCTCTGGTCTGCTTCTTGCTCTCACTTGCCTGGGGGAGAAGCAGCCTGTGCCCGCATCCAAGAGTGTGGGCAAGGGCCCTCTGTGACAGGCCCACTGCAAACCATGCTCTTGCTTCTGTTAAGAAGCCCTGACCCAGGAACTAGTGTCCTCTGGGAAATTGACTTTCGATAGTCATTAGTTAATAACCTCAGGCATTAGAAAATAACCCCCAAACTACATGTTGTGGAATGGATCCTGATTCCTGGGAGCCCCAAGTGTGTCAGACTAGAACTGTGATTTGTAGGGACTGGATGGCCAAGTTCTCACAAGGAAAGCCCCAGACATTTTTTTTACACTATCACCTAATTCTGGATGCAACCCATGCGCCAATCTTTCTAATAACCATCCAATTTGTTAGCTATTTGTACTGTTCATCGATTCCTTCCTGCTTATCAATTTGACTAGGAAGCCTGATCTTACAATCGACTTTGGGGGGAACCCAGGGTAAGGCATTGCCCTCAAGCAGTGTACAGCATAGTGAGAGAGCCCCACAGGTGACCTCACTACACCAGCCCTGAGACACAGCCCACTCTTACTCAATGGCCAACCGCCCTGGAAGCTCTGCCAACTCACAGCCCCTCTGTAGGACAGAGTGGAACTGTCTTGGTGGGTTTCTGAGAGAGTAACTTTATGAGAAGGGAAAGCCTGGTCAGTCGCCTGCAGAACTCCTGGTGGTTTTGTACTAGTTAGCTTGCTTCCAGCAGCCTAGTGCCCAGGACCATGCCACCAGAGTGCCCAGGCAATGACACACAGGCATATTCACAGGTCATAAGAGAGTCTACCTAGGCCAATGTGTGTGCAATGGCTAACATTGCTCTCAAAACTCCACATACAGGCCCTGGCCCTCAACATTCAAATCACTTCATAATCCTAATCTCTTCCACGTTCATTGTTTTATTATACCTACTCCTCTTTATGGAATGCATGTAAATCCCAGCCTCGCAAGTTTTACTTATGTTTTTGCTTCCTGGTGTGATATTCTTCCTCAATTATTTAAATTTTAGTGTTTCAAGGACCAGGTCAAATTGTGTCTCCTCTCTAAATCCCTTCTTAATCACACTAGCCTAGGGGTGGCCAGTCTTTTGAGATGGAAGTGCCAATCCTGTCCCATGGCACAACTTAAAGATTATTCAAGCTCCATAAGAATATTTTTACCAACAAATGAAATAACCACTACCTGCACAATATTTTTTCAATTTTACTCCACAGTCACATGCACATAGGGAAAGAACAGTGTGTGACTGGAGAGACGCAATTTGCCGACCCTGCACACACCCTACGGAACTTGATCATCCAGACCAGCATTTCTCAGCCTGTGTGTTGCCACCCTTTGGGGGTCGAATGACCCTTCCCCAGGGGTCACCTAAGACCATCGGGAAACACATATTTCCGATGGTCTGAGGAACCGAGACACCGCTTCTCTATACATCTGGGTGGGTGGGTGGGTGTCCACCCACATGCAGATATACCCACATATGAATACCCGGCAGGAAGACTGTTACCCATGCTATACCATGCTTTCATACTTCAAGACAAACTTCATTACTTGTCATTAGAAATAAATATTTCACAATATAGAATGACATATTGTTTTTGTGAATCATCGCTAAGCTTTCATTATGTTCAATTTGTAACAATGAAACTACGCCCTGCCTATTGGATAGTTACATGATGATTCATAACAGTAGCAAAGTTACAGTGATGAAGTAGCTACAAAAGTAATTTGATGGTTGGGGGGGTCACACAACATGAGGAACTGTATTAAAGGGTCATGGCATCAGGAAGGTTGAAAACCACTGATCTATAGATTTTTTTTTCAGTCCTCTAAGGACATTTATCATATGTAGTTTAGTGACGTCCTGAATATGCATGTCACTTTTGTTCAGACTGTACTTTGTGCTTTACATAGTTCTGTTCCATGCTGTGTGCTGTTCCTATAGCTTCTATAGTCCTCATCAGGCATTCGTTTCTCAGTAAGTGACTACTGAATTAATTGGTCCTGTTTATCTTTTTAATATTTTAATATCACTCCTACCTATAAACAGCCTCAAAGATATAGATTTAAAATGCATGGCTAGGATGATTATATTAATTATTAATATAACCACCAAGTATTATGACAATATAATTCATGCTAATAATAATTCACAACAGTGTTCCAACGTTCTCAAATGGGAGGAATGTAGCACTGCAAGAATGGACTCAAATATACCTACTATGATCGGGAAGGCCCAGGACCAGGCAATATTTGCATCTGTTATATAGCAGGTTGTAATGAGTCGAACCAACTCACTTAACAACAGAAACCTGAAAAAAATATCATCTGTGTTTAAAACACAGTGCAATCCTAGGCTTCTACTTCTTGTCCTACTCTCCCCAGCACCTTCCATGTGTAAAGTACCATAACACAGACTTCATGATTGACGGCTCTCCCCACCACCTTCCATGTGTAAAGTACCATAGCAACAGACTTCATGATTGACAGCTCTCCCCACCACCTTCCATGCGTAAAGTGCCATAGCAATAGACTTCATCATTGACAGCTCTCCCCAGCACCTTCCGTGTGTAAAGTACCATGGCACCAGACTTCATGATTGACGGCTCTCCCCTCCACCTTCCGTGTGTAAAGTACCATAGCAATAGACTTCATCATTGATGGCTTCTGCTTGTTGTGTCAGTTCTTAAAGCTGTTCCAAGGAGCAAGAAGAATGCGAGCAAACTATGACGAATGACCACATAGCTGGCATTGCACCCCATTACTAAATCAGTCGAAAGGGTAGACCATAGCTGACGACAAATAAACCCTTCTTTGGAAGGGGGTCAAAGGGTTTGGAAGCCAAAGGGGAGAGGAGAGAAACAGAAGAGACTGGGGCAGGAGCGATATGGAGATCATCTCAGCTTGGAAATCCTCTTGCTAAATTATTTTTCATTTTGCAGCATTTGCTCCATCTGTTGCCCTCTTAACACTGTCTAGACAATTTCAAGCTATTACATAATTCATAATGGCTGGATATTTTCCTGTTTACTCCAGAGTCAGTCTACAAAGGTCACTGATAAAATAATGTTTCACTTGTATGGAAAACATCTCTAAAATCCAAGGGAGTTAAGAAGCAACCACAACCTGCACTTTTTGATTCCGAATCGTGGGTAAGATAGCGCCACAGCAGTTCCGATTGTTCCTCGTGTCTGGCAAGGTTTTGACAGGTGCCAAAAAAGACAGACGACCAGTTCACAGTAGAGTAGTGAGATGAAAAGCCACTCTCCATGGACATTTCCATTTTGTGATGGCCTGCCGAACTGAAATGTACTGCTGGCAACACAGGGCAGTTTGCCCTCATTCGAAACCATGGCTGAGCTCATAGCATAATGCTTTTCCAGGGCACCGTTTCTGTTTGCTTGTTTGTTTGTTTTTGTGGTGAATACCCTTAATGGAGTCATTGAAGCACTTTGACTAGAGAGAGAACTTTTTGGAAGGAAAACAAAGCAAAGCAGAGAGGAGAGAGAGAAGGAAAGAAAGGAGTAGGGGTAGGAAGGTGGTAGTGAGGGGGGGAGGGATAGTAAAACCATGAAATGAAAGAAGGTTCATTCCATGCACTATTGTTTTCATTTTAGAATATATGTAAGGATTTGAGCCTCCCCGCCTCACCCCCTGAAAAAAAGAGCCATAGGATTCCCACTCATAATTTGAATCCTGTTTTCCATTCTGGAGCTAGCAGGTTGAACCCTTGCAAACATTTACACTTCTACAACTACTGTGACTGCATGCCATCACAGCATAGAAGCCTTTGCCATGGGCGGTCATGGTCATAACAGGCACGGGAGGTCAGGATGAGGATTACCTGAGCTCTTGGAGTTTCCAGCCCCCTCTCCAGACCTGGAGAGGATATTTTTCTACTTCACAATGCATTTTCTAATTTGTGTCATCACCTTTTTGTTTGCCCTGTTTTGGAAAAGGACTCCCTCGTGATGTGGGGAAGCAGACACCCAGTTGGCCAGCTCTTTTGGGATGGGTTAGTTGACTATTCTTGGCCTCAGAATCTTCTCCTCTGAGTCCCGAGGGACCCTATCACCTGACCTCTGAAAACCCCATTTTCGGTTTCTCATAGTAGGGCATAGCCGCAGCAGTGCCAAAGCCTGTTCTACAAGAGCCTGAAGTTTACATTTTGAAACATGGCCCCCATGAAGATGCCAGGCAGATGTGCACCATGGATCATGAAGCTGTGAGGATAAAGAGCCGGATGAGCCAGACACATTTCTCTCACGGATCTTCTAATGAAAGTGTGGAGTCATCATGACATGCATCTCCGTTCTCCTGTCTCAGCCTCCCAAACTTCACATGCGATCACAGAATCTTTCTCTTCCCATAAAGTGTTACAGTCTTGGAAATCCACAAGGGCAGTATGGAGGCAGTAAAACACAGCACAGAACAAAGCAAACATCCCCAAACTGGGGAGTCATAGCAGGAGCAAGTTCTATGTATTTGTTTCTAGGATAAATACCGACATACGGAAATGGCACAGAGCAAAATGTTAAAGAACAGTCCAGACATCATACTTTTTCAAAACATTTCATTGTGATCAGAACAAAAGTTTACCGGGCAAATTGGTTGTCCAGTCAACAATCCATACACATTTTGTTTCAAGACATCACCTGCAACCCCTTCGACATCACCTCACTTTCCCCACTACCTCTGAGTCTACCATCTCCCTTCATCCATCTTTCCTATCACAAGCCTCTCTCTCAGCTTCCTCTCTGGGGAAATGCTGCGATTTTGATCTTAACGGCTAATTGTTTGAAGGAATGGGTCGCCCCCTTTTGTGTTACAGACATGTCTGTTGCTTGGCTGAAAGTTTAGCCACAGGACGAATTCAGTTCCAGGTTTCCACTGGTGTCTGAGACCAGTAAACTTGGTTTGGTTTTGTTTTGAATAATTTTGAATTTTGTTCCACATGTTTCTTTTACTCTCCCCAGAACCTTCTGTGACAATCGCTTTCAGAAAGACTTGTTTTGCCAGCTGTGCACCTTCTAGCTCTTCACGTCCAAAGGCTGAGGAGACTGGGGCTCCCTGTGGACTGTCTGTTTCTCTGGGTCTTTGATTGTTTTCACTCTTTTGTTGCTTCAGACAGACTCCAATAATTGCACCAGAGATGGCCACTCGCGAGCTTTCAGAGCCCAGCGTAACAACTCCTCATGGAAGTGGAGGCAAAATAAATGGGGGCAGGGGGCTTTCTTTACTTTTTAGAAAATGTATTATTAACTGGGAGTTAATATATGGATCCTGTCTTCCCATAGGTCAGTCTTGAAATTCATTTTTTTCTAAAGTTATTCAAAGTGAATTATTTTAGAAGAAAAACAAATATTTCCCTCTTAAGAATGAAACACAAAAATATTTTGGGTGGGTTAGATTTTGCTAGAAAATATCAAGAATGGTGTCAGCCCTCCACTCCATCCAATCTCTGAATGTGTTCAAAAACCTAAACCGATCAATAGCTTTTATTTTGGTTCACTTTTCACTTTTTCCAAAGTTAATTTGAATTTTCAATGCTGTGAATAATTTCTAAACAGGGTCTGTGATTTGAACTCATATGCCCAGTATATTCTCTCTAAGAGCAGAGTTTTAGAATATACATCATATTAAATACGACACAAACATGACACGATATTGGATCTTTATCTGGTTTGCAATTGTCAATAACTCTGATTCATTTTAATTGAAGTTGAATTAAGATCCTTAGAGGCAAGGCTAGTAAGATTTCATCTCACATACTTTGAACACATTATGGTGAGAGACTGGTCCCAGAAAAGGGAATGTGCTCGGTCAAGTCGAGAGGCCGGGGATCAGAGGGCGGTCCTGGACAAGGTGGATGGATGCCGTGGCCAGAACGACATGCTCAAGTGTAAGAGCAGTTGTGGAGATGGCACGGGACTGGGTGCTCCTCCAGCGTGTTGTCCCATGTTGGAACTGATTCCAGGGCTCGGGATGAAAACGACCTGCTTCATTGTGTTCAGTTGGCTTTGAAGATCTGGTGAACCTTAATCTTTCATCTAAATTTGGAGTTATAATTAACACTCAATCTGCATGAACATAACTCTTCCAGAATAGCTGGGAAAAACCACACATGGGTCTTTTGCCGTTAATATCAAAAGAGCCCGAAGGGTGCACCTCTTATCAGGGCCAGATCTGAACTTCTGTTCTAGTGTACTTTAGAATGCACTGCAGAATAAATAACATGCTAATTATGTTTACACTTGGTTTAAAATTTCAAAACTGCTTTGAACATATTTCAGAACTGGGGTTACAGTGAGCACCCATGGTGCAAACCAGCACAACACCTTTAGTTTCCCAATCTGAGCGGCCATCCTTAAAGTACATGTAACTGACATACCTGGGGCACAGGAAGTGACTTGTAAAGTCTGTTTTAATGAGCTAGGACTGCATAACAAATTGCCCCAAATCCGGTGGCTTACAACAACAATAAGGATGTATTATCATCCACGTTTTCGGTGGAATAGGAATGCAGATAGGGAACACTAAGGCCGGCTTCCTCTGGGACCCCCAATAGCCACACGAGAAGTGTCTGTGGGAGCTACGCTTCCTGAACACCTGGCGCCTAGGCTTCCAGGGCAATCTCCCTGACAGAGAACAAGAGAGGAAGGGAAGGAGAGATTATGGGAAGGGGAGCAGAGAGGGAGGATAAGGAGGAAAGAGAACAAGAGAGAAAGCATGAGAGAAAAAGACAGAGCTGAAGCCATATTGTCCTGTACAACCTCGTCTTAGGAAAGCAGAGCTTCCCGCACCACATTCTGTTGGCGAAGGCAGTTACAAACAGAGGAGGGGACACAGAACCCCGCTTCTCAATGGCTGTGGTGTCAACATCACACTGGAAGAACAGGTGGGCCAGAACATACAACTGGCAGGGCCATTTTTGGAAAATAGAGTCTACCACTAAGTCCATCTGGCTCTTCTCTCGCTTTAGTACGAGAATGCATTTTGAATACTAGACAAGCTGGGTTTCTTTTTAATCTTTGCTTGAAATAACCAGGATTTTGAATTCTCTTCTCTTTTCATATCTATATACTTCTATGATTAAATCAAGCAAAATTGTATAACATTTGCTACTCTGCAAAAGTTGGTTTTCATAAGCGTCCTGTAACAGAAAGCCCAAGGAACTTTTTAACATCAAGCAAGTTAAATAAGCAAATGTAAGGACTGGATTGAAGACGTGGGAGGTTTGACATCCCAATGTAGAGAGTTCAGTGTGATGTCCTAGAAGCTTACAAGACCCTAAGTTACAACTCTTTGGCCCTATCTGTGCAGCATGAAAGAGAAAGAAGGACACCACAGAGTCCGAGAAGAAAGTAGCCTCCAGGAATAATGAACCATGTGCACCACAGTGTCTTCTACCCTGAGATCAGAACTCCATGCTGCCCACTCCCGATAGTGACCATCTGATGACTGCCAAAGTAGAGGGGTCCTGGCAGAGCTGGAGAAAAAAAATATGGAGCAGAACTCTTTCAACCGTAATCCAAAATTAGTCCTTTTTGCAACAAAAAAAATCATCTCTATGTGATCAAATGGTCAAAACTTGGTCTAAAGCACAGGTTCCCAATCTGATTGGACCTACCACCCCTTTTTTCAGGAAAAAAAATACACTGCTCTCCCCCACCTCGCAATGAAAATCTTTTGTGCTATAATATCCAGGCAGAGGTGTAGTTTTCAGTTTCCAAAGCCCTCCCTGGCTAGTTCCAGAGCCCCATGGGGGTGCTAAAGCCCACTTTGGGAAACATTGCTCTAGAGAAACACAGGAGATGAAGGCACAGGGAGACAGAAAGGGCATAACCTGAATGGAATGAATGACAATGTAGCCAACAGCTGTGAATAGTTATATAGGAATTGTTACATGGGAATCTAAAATACTTTGTACAAAAATCCACCTTCGGCACATTCAAATCTTATTAAAGACAAAAGAAAAGGCATTGTAGCAGCACTGTTGGAGTTTACAGCCGGTGGGGCCATGTCTGGTTTGGGGAAGCAGGATAATGCACCTTGGAAAAGCTGGAAAGTGCGGTCTAGCATGATGAGTCCTGGGGAGTTAGCAAGGAGACCTGGCAGCACATCACACAGGCCCAGAGCTGTTGAAGAAATGTCCTGCCAAGGTGTATCACAAAGGGCCAGTTTACCAGGAATCATAAGACCAAGAGTCAAATAGGAGCCTCAATACACCACTGCATCCGTCCCTGCTGTTCCCGGGGGGGCGAAGGGTTTATTCCCTTTACTTGCTCCACAACCAGTGCATCTCAGAAGGATGAAAAGAGATGCTCAAACATCACAGAAAACTAACTTGTTGAATCTAGAACTCAGACCAGCTTCCTGCTAGTAAATTTTACTTCAGGTTTGCTCTGTTAGAGTACACCATGTAGGCAGGTCAGTATTTATTTCATATCCAATCAATTTTGAAAAGAAGAATGAAATGAGATCTCTGCCATGCCATTAATATGCCAAGTGACCTTCGGCCTGAGAAGGAACCCAAGGGCTTCCCCTTCCTCATCTGTGCAATGTCCGCTAGATTAACTTTAAGTTCTTTCTGATTCTACATCCCAGGAGCTCAGACTGCACAGATCCTCCACACAGTAGATGCTAAAATAGACATCATAATGCCTAAAATGCTCACCTGGCAACGCAGCACCACAAGGAGAGACAGTTCTGTGACAATCTCACCTGTGATCTCTTTCACTGTATTGAAACTGCAGGGTGAGGTTAAAAAAAAAAAGATGAAAAATGAAAAACGATGCTGTCAAGTCGATTCTGACTCTTGGCAGTTCCATGTACATCGGAGTGCAGTCGGGCTCCACAGGGTTTCCCTGACTGAGCTGATCTTCCTCCTAGGGGCCTCTGGATGGATTCAGATATGCAACTTTTCCCTTATCAGCACGGCATGTCAGTGTGTGAACCATTCATATCACCCAGTTAAACTCTAGGCAAGCAATTTCTCTCTCTTTCTGCACACACACGTGCACGCACACACACATACATACACATGAGAGTTTGCACATTCATCTCTAGACTGCTGTAATAAAGCAGATAGTGTCTCAAAGCAAGCTGCATACCTTTTTTTAGTTTCCCAGTGCACATAGAGGTTATATTTACACTGTTTTGTAGTGTATTGAGTGTGTAACAGCATTCTGAACAAGTTTGGGCTACTGTGAGTGTTTCAGTCCAGGTAGACTAAAGAAACAAATCCATAGAAACTCATATGTGTATAAGAGAGAGAGCTTTATATAAAGGGTAATTGTACATTAAGAAGGCATCCCAACCCATCCAGTCTAAGCCCATAAGTCCGTTATTAGCCAAATGGCCAATAACAATCTATAAAGTCCTCTTCAGACTCACGAAACACATGCAATGACGCTGAATGCAGGATGATTACAGGCCAGTGGGTAGAAAGCCTTTGGATCCAGTGGCTTTATAAGCATCTCAGCACTGGCAGGGTTCACTACCCGGCTTCTCTGGCTTCAGTTGTCTGGTTACATCAGGGTAGGTCCATGTGGCGTATCCAGCTCAGGGCACTAGTGTAGTTCCATGTGTCTTGTCAGCTGCAGTGTCTCCCAGGGAGTGAGCAGAGAGAGAGTCTGTCTCCCACCTCGAAGCAGGAAATACCAGAGTTCCCAGAATTGTCAGGGGGAGGCCAGTCCCACACAGAGGCCTCATTGGCTATGACCCAATTGACAGACTAGACTCCGCCCCTTCACTCCTCATGCTCTCAAGTCCCAAATGGACACCAGATGATGTAACTACCACATTGGGTGTCACGGGAATGTGGCACAGGACACAACGTCAGCCCACGTTGCTGGGCAAAATGTCACTAATAAACTTGCTCAAGGCAGCGTCACCACAAACCTTCTTTATGAACAAGAAAAACAACGCAAAATGCAATACAAGTAAAAGGAAGTGTGTGTGTGTGTGTGTGTAAACCGGGATGTTTAGTAGAAAGGAAGTGTAACACTTTACTATGAAACCAACTACCCATGCCAAAATGTTCACAAACATTTTCCTGACTAATGTTTTGTGACCGAGTAGCCATCACCGTGTTACTGAGGCATTTGGAGCTCTTGTTAGTTCCGGCTTCCTAGAATGGTCATGAGAGGTGTGTTGCCAAGGAGTTGGGTAGAAGCTAAGTCACCAAGCAAGGCTACACATGATGAGAAAGACACTGGAACTGGGCGTTTAAGGGGCTTGAGATCACAGGAAACAGAACAAGGCATGCCATCTGCTGTTAATCTCCCTTTCCTGAAACGCTTTAAAATAGGCCTTTATTTATTTATTTGAACATCCCCATTCACAACCCTGACTCGGTTCTGACCTCTTTTCGGAGATGGTGCGAAGAAAGCTTCCGCCCTCCCATGGTTAAGTATAGATTCCCCTCGTAGCTTCTCTCACAGCCTTAGAATGCAAATCACCCGAGAGAAAGAACTTCGCACATAGCTCAGAGTCCCGGAGGGTAAAAAAAGACACGGCTTCAGAAACTTCTCAAAGGAAAGCACCGGAGAAGGCCAACAACCAAACGGGGCTCCAGACAAGCTCCCGTGCCGCAAGACGGATCGTTGCTAAGCTTTGAGGGTTTGCAGATCAGAGGTTAAAACTATGACTTAGATTTCAAGTGAAATTCGCTTAGTAGTTATGTCACACTTATTCTTCCCAAGAAAGAGTCATCGGCATGCTGTGTCCGATGACTAATGTGCACTGGCAGATGAAACGGAGACGCTTACATAGTGTCTACCCACACTGCATCATAATCCCACTTCCCTGCTTACTAAGCATGTCATTTTAGGTAGATTTAAATAAAATTCAACTTTTAGGAAATCTTCATCATCTTTCTATTTTAACATGTTGATTCTTACCAAAGAAGTTTCACTGAGCTCTTCGCAGGGTATTAAGCTCTATTCGTTCTGCTCCCACGCTTGGTTAAACGCAGTATTTTCCTCTTTACCTACGTTCACCTTTGGCATCCCAGGCTCACCGTAGTACGCATAGACAGTTTCATCTGTACCAGCTTTACGTTTCGGTTGATCAGTGTTCAGGATGAGGGTTTCTGGCCTAAGATTTAGAACCCCAAGTCGCCCAGCGGTTAAAGTGCCTGCCTGGTGACCGAAAAGGAGAACTCACCAGCAAGCTCTCTGGGGGAGAAAGATGTGGAAGTCCCTGCTGTCAAGACTCACAGCCTTGGAAAACCTGTGAGGCTGACCACCTTGCTCTTCATGGTCATGAGGAGTCTGAGTCAACTTGACAATCGTAGCCTTGATTTTGCTTTTTTGTGGCATAAGACTAGCATGATATCCCATGAAGCAGTACAGACCATCTTATTTAAAAAAAACAACAACAAAACAAGAACTATGCACTGAATGGTTCTCAAAATATTGTACAAGAGGGTTGTGGGACAAAATCGAAAAAATAAATCAGCCCACGGCCACTGAGTCTACTCCATCCATGACAATACTACAGGACAGAGTCGAACTGCCCTATAGGGCTTCAAGGCTGTGACCTTTATAGAAACACATTTCTCTCTTGCAGAGCGGCTGGTGGGACTGATCCACCAACCTTTCAGTTACCAGTCAAGCAGTGAATCAGCACACTGCCAGCTTCCTCGTTTAGGCAGAAATCAGATAAAGACAGGGTCCCTGTATCTTTGCTGTTTTGAGGGAATTATATTCTTCTTGCTCACCGTGTTAGTCCGGGTAGACTAGAGAAACAAATTCACAGAGGCACTCATATGTGCATAGGAAAGAGGTTCATATGCAAGAACAATTGAATATTGAGATGTCCCAGCCCAGTCCAGATCAAGTCCCTAAGTCCAATATTAGCCCATATGCTCGATACCATACAATACTATAAAGTCCTCTTCAGACTCACGAGATTCATGCCATGATGCCAAATGCAGGAGGATCACAGGTCACTGGGTGCAAAGTCTTGTGGATCCAGGGGTGTTGTAAGCATCTCAGTGCTGGCAGCGGCCTCCATGTGGCTTCTCTGGCTCCAGAGATCTGGTTGCATCAGGGTAAATCCATGTGGCTTCTCCAGCTCCCAAGGCGTAGCGCCATGTGTCTCGTCAGAAGAGCATCTCCAAGGGAGTGTGCAAAGAGAGAGACGTGTCTTCTACCTCCAAGAAGGAAAATACAGGAGTTCCCAGAATTCTCCGGAGAAGGCCATGCTCACACAGAGGTCTCATTGGTTATGACTCGATTGACAGTCTAGACTCCACCCCTTCACTCCTAATCCAATCAAGTCCCATTTGGACACCAGATTATGTAACCACCACACTCGCCAGACTTCTATGGACAAAGGCATCACTTGGGCTTTAGCTTATCTTCAAGTCCGTCCCAACTTATGGCAAGCCCAAGTGTAAAATAGGGGGGCATCAAAAAAGAAGGAGCCCCTCCCTGAGAGGCATGGACCCAGTGACTGCCACAATGGGCTCAAGCAGAGGAATGGTTGTGAGGATGGCTCAGGACCTCTCGGTGTTTTGTTCTATTGTGCATAGGGTCACTATGGGTCCAAGACAACTTACTAGTACCTAACAACAACAACAACAACAAGTGTGTACGCAGCAGAACTGTATGCTAGGATTTTCAAGGCTGTGAACTTCTGGAAGCTGATCTCCCGGCCTATCAGTCATGGAACATGTGGGTGAGTTTGAACCAATCCCCTCGTAGCCAGTAACTGAGCCCTTAACAATTTTCAGCTCCATCTATTCCAGCTCCATCAAGGTCCTCCAGTTCAGTGTAACTTGGGGTAGTCATGGATATAAAGGTGAAACCAAACCCAAAACCATTTCCATGAGTCAACTCTGGGTCATAGCTACCCAATAGGATAGGATAGGACAGAGGAAGAGTGTTCCTGGGGTTTCCAAGAATGTCAACGTTTGCGGTAGCAGACAGCTGCATCTTTCCTCTGGAGTGGCTGGTAGCTTTGAAGGACTGATTTGGTGGTTCACAGCCCCATGGTTAACCCACTGTGTCACCAGCGTGTCTGATAAAGGCTCCATGTCGCCACATATGGAGGGGCACAGTTGAGTCCTAGAAAATCCCTAACGGCAGTGGCAGCTTGTGCTTAGAATGAGCCAGGACCAGGAATCTGAATATTAGGTTTTACATTGCAATCCTGAGTGAGCTCTCTTCTTTTCTAAAACGAAAGGCCAGCCGAAGGGCTGGTGACGAGAACACTCAACTGTAACATTCTCCATTGCCACATACTGAGATCTATAAAGGGCAAGTGGAGAATTCCACACTCTAACGGGAGACGACGGTGAGGATAGAATTTGGATGACTCTGTGGAAAGCAGATCGATGCATAGCTAGGAGTCGTAAAGAGATTAGCAACCTCTAAAAATAGATGCTGCAAAATAATTTAATAAAGAGAGCATAATAACTATCAAGTTCAGATAAAAATTGTTAGCTGACTTTTCTTGTGAACTTTATAGAAAATTCAGCATCATTCTGCCTGGTACTACCCCGTACCTTTCCCTTAAACTTGTACAGTATCTTAACATGACGGGGTTTTCCGATTTGAAATTGATAAATAGATCATTGAGCTACCAATGCATCTTAGTAGAGAGCAGCTTCTCCCTACTTTTTTATGTTAGTGGTGTGTGTGTGTGTGTGTGTGTGTGTAAGTCAATCAAACCCACTTGGGAATGATACAGAGTATAAACAATCAATCCGATCATGAAGTCATGAATCAAAAACATGGCTTATGCTTCAAATAAAACTATTTTTCTAGCTGTAGAAGAGTTTTCCTTTTCCACCCGCAGAAGTAAAAGGCAGGTGCTATTTTATGACAATCGGGTTCATTGAACTCACTAGGAGCACTATTCTGCTGAACATGTGCCCACATGCAGTGTTCTTTGATTTGAAATGAGGAAGTACAGCGACGTTACAGAAATAGCTACTTTGCTCCTAGTAGTCCTTGTTCCTTAGCTAATGGTGGAGTGACATCAAAGGCATGAATAAGAGATTCATAAATTTACCATTTGGCTCCACGCCTCCTCAGATTCTGTTCTCTCAGGAGCACAGGTGACACTAGTAAAATTCAGTTAAGTTTGCATCACTTCAGGGCAGCGTTTCTCAAACCCTAATGTGTTCACACACTTCCTGGGGATCTTGTGAAAATGCAGGTTCTGAGTCTGGAGGTCTGGGCAGGGGTAGAGATTCTATATTTCTTACAAATTCCTCCCATAGCCCTCTTCTAAAGAAGCAAGATACCAAAAAGGTTTTGTGTGCCAGGTACCTCGTTCAGATCCAAGAACAAGATAAACACCCGCCCAAGCATCGTCCCTCCAGGAACTCCGAGTAAGCAGGCCATTTCATCGTGGGAGTGTCCTGTTGTAATAACTGTCCACAGAGGTTACCGTGGGAGAGCAGAAGAAACGGGCTGAGCCTTATGTTTGCACCATGAGGAAACGTTTCCACAGCAACTCAAAATGCGGCCAGAGAGGGACGGGGAGGCCCTCCTTTCTGTGCAGCATTTATATTTATGGAAGCATCTACTAAACTATCCCGAGACTCTTCCTTAAGCCTCTGCATGTTGATAAGGATTTGTAGAAGGCAGCCAAGGCCAATGCTCTGTCTCTTAAGTGGCTTGAAAATGTCACAGATAGGATGTGGTGGGGAGCTGGAATAGAGGCCCTATTTATAGACACGGTGTCCTAACACCAGTATTTCTAGTTCATGTTGTACCAAATAGATGTTTAATTTTTCTTTCTATTTTTTTTTTT
>NW_022111368.1:6990132-7027710 GCF_000313985.2 Echinops telfairi
CTCCCCCTCCCTGAGCTGCTGGCCTCCTCCTACCCAGCTCTGGCTCTTAGACAAAATGCATTGAAAGGGACCATGGCATTTTCTCCCCAAATCAATACAAGTTTGACTTCGGATTTCATATTACTATCATAGCTCTTTTTCACATCTCTAGTTTTGATTCTGACCGTATAATAAATTGTTGAGTGCTTCCCTGCTTTTCTATAATTTTGTAATTATTATTGTTAGAATTTCAAAATAGTGACAGCTTCCCTGCATATGCACATAATTTGGGCTGACAAATGTGCAATGAATTGATCAAATGTTGGTGATAGGGAAAGTGTAGCGAAGTCATTCTGTTGATCTGATATACATTTATGTTTGTGTCTAGAAAATGTGATTGTGTGAACATAACAAATGAACTTTCTAAAAGTTTCATCACCAATATTCTTTGTGTTTGTTTGTTTTAAAGAAAAGTAAATACCTAGTTGGGTAATTTTTTCATGAAGATGATTCAACTCTAAAAACAAGCATGATGAAAAAAAGAATGCACAACATCTTTTGCTCTTAAAGAAAACCATATTGAAGAATGATAGGAGGGGGAAAAAGGGATTATAACACAGAAAAAGGGAAACCTGGGGCAGCAGTGGAGCTCTGCTGACTCTCAGGACTGACTGGTCACATGCCTGCAGGGTGTAAACCACGCATTGAAGAAGTCATTTCAGCAATGGCTCGGAGTTTCAGCCTTGCAGTTGTGTGGCTCCATCACACGCCCTAGTGCCATCTCCGTTTAAGGAGCTGAGCTTTAAGCAAGATTTAGTGAGGGTTCAGGGAACCTGTCACCTCTGTCAACTCTACGAAACCCACTCGGTTTCCCCAGAAGTCTATCACCTTGTGCTGGAATAGCCCAGTGCCTCCCAGAGGTGCTGGCCACCCAGCACCAGGAAGGTGGAAGCAACAAAGGCCTCCACCGCCTCCTTGTGGCCGCCCCTGCTCCCTGGCTGTCCCCAGCTCTTCCCTCTCTTACTGGTATACACAGCCTAGATCCTTTCCCCAAGAAAGACTAGAACTATAGGGTGTACACAGCCTAGAGCCGTTCCCTTAGAAGGACTAGAACTAATCTGATAAACTAGTCCATTCTCCTAAGAGTAATAAAAGTGCTGTTAACTAATGTATCTTCCCAGGCAAAATCTTCAGTCAACTCTTCCTAGATTCCCACACATAACTGAATTTACCTTACTGATATTAAATGCATTATTGCTATTGTGCGTCACAGAGGCACCCTAGCGGTGTACTACTTACTGGTTTGCACGTTGGGCTGCAAACCTCAGGGTCAGCAATTCGAAGCTACCTGTATCCACAATATGTGCAGTCAGAAGTCTTTGCACCATCAGCAAAGCACAGGTAAGCCTGTGGCTAATTCTCTGCTCTCAGTCAATCCAGGTGCTATCATCCTTCACCTGTCTGCTTCTGAATGAAGCTGAGGTTCTGGTCGCTACCTGTCAATGACCTACTGCAGCCCTTTTAGAATGAGCTTCAGCCAAATTTCACCTGCATGTGATAATAATGATATTGTTCGACCACTTTCTGTTGGGTCACCTTTCTTTGTCATGGCTACAAATCTGGATCTTTTCCAGTCCGTGTGCCAGGTTGCTGCTCTCCTCCACATTTCTTGGCATAAATGATCCAGGGCTTCCTGTGCTTCGTCTCCTTGTTGAAACCTCTCTACTGGGATTCTGTCAATTCCTGGAGCCCGGGTTTCCACTGCTGTTTCAGTGCACCTAGGACTTCTTCCTTCCATACCATTAGTTCTTGATCTTATACTACCCCCCCTCCCCCCTCCCCTATCAGGCGTTGAATGTTGACCAATTCTTTTGGTACAGGGACTCTGCACTTCCTCCATCTTCTCTTGGTTCTTCCTGAGTGGGTCGTGATTTTGCTTAAGGCAGTGGTTCTCAATCTTCCTAATGCCGCAACGCTTTAATACAGTGCCTCATGTTGTGGTGACCCCCCCCCCCACCATAAAATTATTTTCATTGCTATTTCATAACTGTCATTTTACTACTGTTACGAATTGGGTGACCTCTGTGAAGTGGTCGTTTGACCCCCAAAAGGGGTTATGACCCACAGGTTGAGAATACTGCCTTGTAGTATCCTTCAGTATTGAAACTCTAGGCTTAGATTTTTTATTCTATTCTTTCAGTTTGAGAAATGCTACATTTTGTTCTCCCCTTCCACATTTCATTATAATATTTTGTCTTTTTAACCATTTTATTGGCATATATTTCACATATCATGCAATTCAATGGTTCAGTCATATTAATATGACTTTATGATTTTGAGTTCTGTTCCACATTTGTCCCCGACTCTCTCCAGGACCTTCTAATATGATCCCTTACAAAGCAATTGGCTTGGGTAGCTGGACACCATCTCGTTCTTCTGGTTTCAGGGTTGTGAAGACTAATGTCTCCCTGGTTCATTCTTCTATTGGACTAATTGTTTTCATAGGTTTTTAAATTTTTCATTATTATTCTTTCTTCCAGATGGGACAAATCAATAACTGTACCTTAGAGGGCTGCTCACGAGTTTTGAAGATCTCAATTGCTACTCGCCAAATAAGGATGCAGAATGTTGTCTTTGTAATAATGTCTTGAGACTATGGTCCTGTCCCCAGACCCACGGACTCATTCCCATGAGATGTTTGGCAATGCCAAAGAAGTGTTCACAACTTTGTCACTTGTATGCTCTGTCTCATTCTTGCACATATTTGAAGCAAAGGTAAATACTATATGCAAATTGCAAAGTGAGATGCCTCTTCTTTTGTTCATTTTTACAGTGCCTTTTCTTATCCATGGTTCCTTTCCTTTCCCTATAAACTAGGTGATTATTTTTCCTTATGCCCCATGGGGATTATGTATAATGTTCTTTGTCATAAATGATAACTATATCTCTAAAATGGACCAGAGACATATATAAACCATAGATACAGGAATGGATTTAGGCCTTGCACTTAAATGTAGCCCAACTCTAACAACAATTAGTTCTTAGGACATTACTTGCTCTGCTTTATGCTTACCCCCATGAAGAAATCACTGAAGATATGATTGCTATAGCAAAGTGTGGTGAAAGAATCAGATGGCACTAGGCTATCAGAAAGAATAGTATCTGGGGTCTTAAAGGTTTGTTTTCAAACAAGCAGCCATCTAAGAGAAGCATTAACTAAGTCTGTATGGAAGAAGCTCACCAGCCTGTGTGATGCAAGGATTGTGAATAATAAAATCCAGATCAAAAGGAGAGAATGGTAGCAGAGCTTAAATTGAGAACACCTGGTTTGCAGAAGGCTATGAAGGGCACTGGAAGCCCAGACTCCATTTGCAGAGTCCATCCATGGATTAAGTCTCCAGTGAACACCCTCTGATCACAGTCCAGGGAGCCCCAGTGGTACAGTGATTCTAACCCCAAGATTTGCAGTTTGAAACAACCAGGCATTCCTTGGGAGAAGGATGAGGCTTTCTACTCCCATAAAGACATATAGAGTTTCCTTCAAGACTTCCAGCACAATCTAATTAATGGTCATTTTGAAGTGAACTTGTGTCTTAACACCATATATTGAGAATTTACAATGTGACAGATACTACCCTGGAGAACAGTGATGAAGAAGGTATGGTTATTGTTCACAGCAGTTCATAATTTACTGCGGAAATGAGACATGTTGAGAAGACAGTGTGGTCCAGGCTTTGGATGACCTTGTGCTCAAGGCATCCGGGTCCTGCAATGCACTAGTCAATGGGCATCATTGGATTTTGAATAAATGAGGTAAGTGGGGTCTCAGCGTGAGTAAGAGTTTTTGTGATAAATAAGATTGGGGCCTTCCAGCAGCAGAAACACAATATATGCACAGAAGACCTGCATCTCATATCCTGTGGGAAATTAGCAGCTCTTAAGGATATGTTATTTTGTGTTCCTTCTAAGCTACACTGGATCCTATTAGTGTTAAGAAAGAAAACTTGCTGCCAGGTCAAGGCTCTGTTGGTGAATTGGAAGACCATCAGGTGCAGTTGATGAAGGCAAATGCCAATAAGAGTGCGAGCAGTTCTAAGCACTCTCTCTGTGCCAGTCTTGTGAGAGGGGCTCCAGATCCATCTCTATCCGATAAAGGATTTAATGCGTGACTGGAGGTAGGGATGAAAGAAATAGAGAAGGTGAAGATGAACTTTAAATCCTTTCCCTTGAATGAACCTGTGGCCAGTTGAAGCATTCATTAAACTACAGATGATAGACGAGGATGTTTCAGAAGGAAGAGCGAATGCTGCATTTTAAACGATGAGTTTTGAATTATCTTATTACCCGAATATGGCTATGGGGTGGACTCCATAATGCCTGTCACTTGTTAATATGAACCAGTTACTATGAAGTTGACATCTATGATAACGTCATAGAATAGTCGCTGTGGGTACCTTACACTATGTATTGAGAAGATGAGCTCTTTTCTCCTACTAGAGAGAGCTGGCAGAGTATCCCACTGATGGTCACAGCTATGAGATGAGCATCTCATATCCCCACGTCATAAGTGAAAACAACCCATACTTACATAGCAATTATTCAGTAGCAACTCTTGTCCTAATATCAAATCTACTCCTCTTAACCTCCCTGTAAGATAGGTGGTGTTACTGGTACTATCGCTATTATGGTTAAGGACTAAGCAGAGTTTGGCCATTTGAACGTCAGCCTGGGAAAAAGGTTTCAGCCTAGGAAATCATCTGGTGCTGTTCTACCTTGTCTTACAACATCACCCCTCATCAGCTCCAACTTGATAGCACACAGCAACCAAGTCTCTGCTTTGGAGCTGAATCAACGGGTGGCATAGTGGTTCCTGGTTGAGCTGTGATCTGCAAGGCCAGGAGTCTCTTGCTGAGACACAGACCAGGCTTTCTGCACTCAGGAAGAGTGACAGTCTCATGAGGGCACTTCTACCCCGTCTAATAAGGTCACTGTGAGTCAGCATTGAGTGAACGCCAGTGAGTTCGTTTGTTAGCGAACTGTTAGGTGACTTGCTAAGACCTCACGGCGAAAAAGAGGCAAATTCATTGCCATCGAGTCAATTCTGACTTGGGGCAATTCCATAGGTCAGAGTAGAACTGTCCCTGTGGGTTGCCGAGATTGTAACTCTTTACAGGGGTAGAAAGCCTCATCTTTCTCCCAGGAAGCATCTGGGGGTTTTGAACTGCCAATCTTGCAGTTAGCAGCCCAACGCATAACGACTAGCCACCAGGAAAAGGCAGTGGGATGTAAATCCACACAGTCTGTTCTATAGCTTATAGACCTTTACTCTCCATTGCCTTTGTCAGGAAGGCATTGTTTAAGCAGAAAAGGCTCTAAGATTTTAATGGCCTTAAAAAAAAAAAAGGCCAGATTTATCCCTCCACACCTCCCCCCTTTTTTCTTAATACTTTAAAAAAGATTGTATAAAGATATTAGCTCCATACTTTTGTTTTCACACTATTTAGGAGTTGAAATACTTAATTCTCCCCTACTGTAAAAATGACATTAATTCTAAGGTTTTGACATTTGCATAGCACACCAAATTTCTGGTTAAGAAAAAAATCAATTCAGACTCAATTATGATAATCTAGGGACCCAGTGGGAATTAAGTATTATGTTCTTCCTGATGATAAAATAGTACTTTCACTTACACATACACGAATTAAGGTAGATTTTAACTTGCTTCTCAAAAAAAAGAGAAATTTTTTAAAGAACCATCTCCTTAGTAGGGCTTTGTTAAAAATGGGAGTCCAAAACCAAAACCACTGCCATCGAGTCAATGCTAACTCATAACTGTTATGGGGGTGGAAAGCCCACTCTTGCTCCCACGGGACTGCTGGTGGTTTTGAACTGCCCACCATGTTGACAGCAGCCCAATGGGCAGCCACACTACCACCTTGTAAAGAAGGACAAAATGAGGCAGATGGGCTCAATCGGGGAAAGGGCTAAAGAGTGGGGAGTTGCACCCTCCTGCTCTTCCTTTCCCTATGAGTCAGTGAAACTTTAAGCAACTCCTTCAGCACCTGAGTCTGCTACTTGGGAATGAGACTAGCTCTAAGGTCTGCCACCATACTGTGCATACATACTTCTAGTCATGGTCAGAGTTTTAACTAATACCAACAAAAAGTCAGGAGCACTCAAAAACGAAGGTTGCTTTTTTTCCTTTGACTACATTTAATCATGCTGGGCTTTACTTGGTTTAGTATCAATTATGTACTATCCATAGGTAAAATGATTACTGATTACCATGCATCATTGCAAACATTCCTTTTAAAAGGAGGCAGTTTTACCTGCCATATCTTTAAAGCATAGGAAAGATATTAGATACAAAACATATCCACATCCTTCTCAGACTGGAACAATTGTGTGTAATATGGATTTTTCTTGGCAGGATGATACAAATATGTTGAATTAATTCTTTTCTTTTTTTTCCAGTATTGTGGGTATTCTTTTTTCAATCATTTTGTTGGGGGTTCATACAATTCTTACCACAATCCATACATCCATCAATTGTATCAAGTACATTTGTACATTTGTTGCCCTCATCATTCTCAAAACATTTACTTTCTACTTGAGCCCTTGATATCAGCTCATTTTCCCCCTCCTTCCCATCTCCCCCTCCCTCATGAACCCTTGACAATTTATAAATTATTATTATTTTGTTATATTTTACACTGTCCGACATTTCCCTTCACCCACTTTTCTGTTGTCCATCACCCAGGGAGGAGGTTATATGTAGATCCTTGTAATCAGTTCCCCCTTTCCATGTCTTAGTTATCGCATGCGGCTATAACGGAGATACCACAAGCAGGGAGCTGGAACAAACAGAACTTTATTTTCTCTCAGTTTAGCAGGCCAAATCCACAGTCCTGACCCTCTGGGAAGAACTTTCTCTCCCTGGCAGCCCTGGAAGGCCCCGTCTTCTGCTCTGGACAATCTTCCTGTGCCTTGCCATCTCTCTCCTGGTCTCTGCTCGGCTCACTTATTTAATTTATTTTAAATCTAAAAAGAGATTGACTCAAAGTCTACCCTACACTAATCCTGCCTCATCAACCTAACAAAGGCAGCCCCTTCCCCTCTAAGATTGTCATTCTCAGGCATGAAACAAAACAAACCCAATGCTGTCCTGTCCCTTTGAATTCATAGTGAGCCTTTAGATAGAGCAAACTACTCCACAGGGTTTCAAGACCTCAAATGTATAAGCTGCTCTCCTCTGGAAGAACAGTTTGGTAGCTTTCAAGGTCCAACTTGGCTGTTAGAAGCTCAATGTACTATCCCATCAGGGAGACTTAATCGTGAGCATAGAGGTTTGGGTTTGTAATGTTTATTTGGAGGGGAGGGGCCGTTCTGCATCATGTATTATAGTATACTATTGGGCTAGTGTTCTAAACCTGGAAAGAAAGAAAGGTTCTTGGCCAGGACATGATGAACAGAAGAAGTAGGACATTGAGTGCAGATGTTCCAAAGTACAGAAGCATTTGTGAAAATTTTAGAAAGTAAGAGAGACAGGAATATTTGGGTGGTTGGACTTGCTCACTGAGCTAATGGTCACAGGAGAATCTCCAGTTACCATCACTGGAAGAATGATAGTGCTTTTCCCGGAGAAAGGTAACACTGGAAGAGGAACAACTTTGAAAGAAAGTTTATGAATCTGGTCTTCGGAACGTGAAGATTTAAAAAAGAAATTCAATATGCCATGATTACATTTCGCCATAGAAAATCACTATTTGGTAGATTAGGAAAATATCATCTAGGGATGCTTTTATAAAATTTAACCTAATATGTATAGACATCAAAACTAAGAGAAAAGATTTAGGCTGGAAATTGCAGGGTATCAATTAGTGATGTGTTGCCTTAGACTGGATTCTGTAAGGGCCAAGCCAGTGAAGCATATATAGACAGGTATGCACTATTGATGGTCCACGATGCGATCCATACTGTGAAACAATACTATGGGGTCTGAGTGTAGACAAACATTGTATTAAAAGCTTAGGGAATCCCACTTCTGGCCATGCTCATCCCTGCTGCCGCCTCTGCTGCTGCTGCTTCCACTGTTTGAGCTGCTGGCAGAGGCTGGGTAAATGGCAAAGGCAGGAACAGAGGCAAGAATGGAGAGACAGGAAGTAAACTTTGACGGTGTAGGAGCAGAGAGTCCTCGGTCTCTCCCACTCTTCCAGCTGCCTGAGGGCACAGCAGCCGGCCCTTGTCTGCCTGTTAGACAAAGTGCAAGGACTTATGCCGAGAGCCGAGTGCTCTGCTCAGTCTGCTTGTGGCCCACCCATCGTGCAATACTGCAAACGTCTGTGTTGGGAGCACTTAAAAAAATAAAAGGAAAATAATAAACTAAACAGTTTCTCTCCTTCTTAAAAAAATCATATGGGACTACAGATGCATTGGTCAGTCATCAAAATGGAAGTCAAGTGATACCTACCTGTACATGGGGGTACTGCCAAAAATACCGGAAATTTCTTTTTACAAAGCTATGTATTTAAATTGTTTTACAAAATAACCTTATAATCTTCAAAGCACTCTCCATGACACTTAATACATTGGTCAAATCTGTGATTCCATTCTTGGAAACATTTTTTCAGACTCCTATGTTTGGATGGCTGATGGCACATCCCTTGATTTTTTCTTTACCTCTTCTAAATCGTCAAATGGCTGTCCTTTCATGTCGCTCTGCATTTGCAGAAACAAAAAGAAGTCTCATGGAGCAAGGTCAGGGGAGTCAGGTGTGTGGGGCAAGAGCGGCATGCTGTTTTTCCAAAAACTGGTGCACTTAGATGGCTGCTTGAGCAGGTACGTTGTCATGGTGGCAAAACCAGTCCCCCGTCTGCCACAAATCAGATCATTTTTTGTCCCACACAGTCACACAATTTTTTCAGAACCTCTAAATAGAAAGCGCAATTAACAGCCTAACCTGGTGGAAGGAACTCCAAACGCACTACAAGTTGACGTTTTTGCCCATTAGCAAAGTTGATGGATGTCCAGAATGAAGTTTGTCATCAATAGATATTTCACCTTTTTCAAAATGAGAAAACCCCTTATACACCTGAGTTCTTCCCCCATAGCGCTGTCCTTGTGAGCTGTGTTCAACATCACAACAGTTGCTGTGGCATTTTTCCTGAGCAGGAAACAAATTTCACAGCTGCACGCTATTCTCTTAAACCAGCTATCACCAAAAAATGAGGTCTCTTAAATTGGCCATCACAAAAAGCAAAAGTGCTTTTATGGAAAAAATTCACTGTGTCCAGAGAGAACCTTCCCAGGCGACGTCACTGGGTACACTCACTCAGAGCGAGTTGCTCAATGCTCGCCTAGTAGGGAAGAATGCATGCTATGAAGCTCCATTCCACCCAGCACAATTCTGTTTGTTTGAGTTTTGGGGGAGGCAGGGTACTCCCTTGTATATAGCTGCATCTGCTGTTACATGCCCTGGCATCAGTTGAGTCACAGGGAACTTATGTATAATAGAATGAAACACTGCCCCGGTGCTCTGACACGCTATTATTATGCTCATGCCCTTTGTTGCAGTCACTGTGCCAATTCATCTCATTCAAGGTCTTTTTCTTTTTTTCGGACCTTCAACTTCACCAAGCATGATGTTCTTTTCTAGGGATTAGTCCTTCCTGATAGTAGGTCCAAAACACCTGAGACAAGTCTCACCATCCTCACGTCTACAAAGTATTCCGGCTATATGTCATCTACGAGCATTTTGTTTGTTTTTGTGGAAGTCCGCAGTACTTTCAATACTCTTTGCTGACACCGTAATTGAAATGTATCAATTATTCTTTGTTCTTCTTTATTCTTTGTCCAACATTTGCAGACATGAGATGGTAATAAATACCAATGTTTTGGGTAGGCACACCTCACAGTGACATGTTTGATCTTCAACACTGTTAAGACATCTTGTGCCGCAGATTTGCCCAATGCAATACATAGTTTGATTTCTTGACTACTGCTTCCACAAATATTAATTGTAGATATGAGCAAAATGAAATGTTTGACAATTTTTTATCATTTATCCTTTCATCATTATGTTGTTTGTTGGTCCAGTTGTAAGGATTATTGTTTTATTTACAATGAATTATTGTCCATACTAAGGCCTGTAGACACTGATCTTCATCAGCAAATACTACACATTCAAATACTTTCAGCAAGCAAGATAGTGTCACCTGCATATTGAAGGTTGTTAATGAACCTTCCCCCAATGCCTGCTTCTTGTTCATAGAATCTAGCTTCTTGAATTATTTGCTCAGCACACAAATTAAATAAGTATGGTTCAAGGATACAATACTACAACATACCTTTCCAAATTTTAAACCTCAGAGTATCCTCCTGCTTTTGTTTGAATGACTTCCTTTAGGTCCATAAACATATATTTTAAGAAATTTATATGCAATAAAGAAGTTCTTAGTCTTGCTTAATTTTATCCTAGGATCTCTAGGTTTGTTTCTATCATGACGCCATATTTTCCATCTACTCGTCTTTCCTCTTGGCTTATAGCTTTTCCCTTCCAATCACAAATAATGATCAATGGTTTTGTCAACGATGAATTTCAGACTGAAGAATTTGGTAGATAGCTTCAATTTCTTCATCACTAGCCTTAGTGATTGGTGTCTAAATTTAAGTAGTAGTCTATCTGGACTTCCTTGTAGGCATATTCATATTCTTGTAGTGTAGACAGCATTGTACATCAACATAGATCTTGACATATTCTTTTTGATGACAAAGGGAATGCCATTCCTCTTAGATTTTCATTCCAGACATAATAAATCATTTGATTACCTGAGTTAAAATTGCTAATACAAGCCCATTTAAGGCTTGGTGGTGTAGTAGTTATCTGTCGGACCACTAAGCACAAAGCCAGCAGTTTGAAACCATGAGCTTCTCCTCAGGAGGAAAAACAAAGCTTTCTGCTTCTGTAAAAAGTTTGTCCCAGAAACTCCTAAGAGCAGTTCTGTCCTGGTCGACAGAGTCACTATTGGTCAGACTAGACGTGACGACATTGAGAATGCCTAGGAAGTCGGTCTTTATGCATTCTATTTAACTTTTGATGGTTTCCAGTTGACCTAGATTCATACATCATTAATTTCCTGTTCTGATTATTTAAGGATTTTTGAAGCTGTTTCTTCTCATTTTGAGTCGTGTCCCATCAGCAAATGAAGGTTCCTAAAGTTGTTCCAACCACGTTCATTAAAAATAGCTCTATGTTGAGGGGGCATCTCTTCCCCAACCTTATTTTGAATACCTTATGATCTGCGAGGAATCATCTTCTGGCACTCTATTAAGCAATATCCATTGCTATTTGTAAAGTAAATGTACAAACTTCAGAAGACTATTTCAATATTTCAGGAAACAACGTCAATGGAAAAACCTCAATTATGTTTATTTATAATAAACGATTTGAAGCAGAAATTTCAAATGTACCATTTAGAAGACATCTGTCACTTTGTCATCCTGTGGTGGCTTCTGTTTCCCTGTGATGCTGGAAGTTATGCCACCATTATTTCAAATATCACTGGGGTCACCAGGGTGAACAGGTTTCAGTGGAGTTTCCAGACTGAAGAACAAACTATGAAGACGGAATAAGCTGTCCCCTTCTTAAAAAGTCATTGAAAGTTTTCAGAGAAAAAATATAGGTGTGTGCATTATCTATCTATCTACCTATCTATTTATTGAGGGACAGGCTGAGACATATTTCTAAGAAATGACTGGAAAATTTCAAAGCTAAAAAGTCCAAAATCCATGGAGTAGCGTCAAGTTTCTCCTGACATGTGTGGTCGCAGGGGCTGACAGACCACATTGTACAGGGCAGGTGGCAGGCTGCTGGCTCATATCACAACAACCGGAGGTCAGAGGATGAGGAATCAGATGCAGGATTGGGAGAGGATGAATAGACTTGTTATTTTCTAAAATGTGAACAACCTAGAATGGAATACTTTTGGGTTGCTAGAATTGGAAGGAGAGAAAACACAAGTGTTCTAATGTAATATATTGGTGCTTATTCTTAAATAAACATTTGCTTTGTTGTTGTTGTCTCAAGCCATGGTACTTTATTGCCTCATGCACATGTGAAAGTTGGCCATTGAATAAGGAAGACCCAAGAAGAATCGGCACACTTAAATTGTGGTGTTGAAGAATATTGAAAGGACCGTAGACTTGTAGAAAGGCAAACTGATCTGTCTTGGAAAAAGTACAGCCCGAGTGCTCTTTAGACGCAAGGGTGGCGAGACTTAGTCTTACATCCTCTGGACATATTGTCAGGAGAGAGCACTCCCTGGTGAATGACATCAAGTTTGATAAAGTGGAGAGCCAACAAAAAAACGGAAATCCTTATAGGAGATGGATTGCCACTGCGGCTGCAATGCTGGGCTCAATAGAACGATTGTGAAGGTGGCGTGTGATTGTGCAGTGTTGCGTTCTGTTGTACATACCGTACTATGGGTTGGAACTGCCTAGATGGCATCTAACAAGATGAGAACGTCACTGGTCTTGCAAAATTCTATCATCAAGACCATAACTTCCAACTATTGTCCCTTCCTCTTCGTTCCCAACTGTTGCATTCCAATTGTCAATAATCATCAATGCGCTCAATTGCATGTTTGATCAGTTACCGACTGAAGCCATTGGTAGACTTCTTTAATTTCTTCAGCACTAGCTTTTGTGGTTGGAGCATAATTTAGAATACTAGTTGTATTGATTGGATTTCTTTGACGTTGAATAAATATAACACAATCCCAGACTACATGGTGCTTCAAAAATAGATCTTGAGTTGTTTGTTGTTGTTATTTTGGCAAAGAATGCAAAACAATTTCTCTTGATTGACTCAAGCTGTGGTGCTTTATTGCCTCATACACATGTGAAATTTGGACATTGAATAAGGAAGACCAAAGAAGAATTGGTGCATTTGAATTGTGGAATAGTGATCGATATGATTTTCTGATTTTAAATGGTCAGTAGCAGCTCATTTCAGCTCACTGATGCCCACGGGACTGATCCCTGTGACTTCCACTTCATTTTTGAAGACTCCCAGTTTTCCTAGATTCAGGCTTAATACATTCCAAGTGCCCATTATTAGTAGATATTTTTAGCTGTTTTCTTCTCACCTTGAGTTCCTTCAAAGATCCCAAAAGTCTCCGCTCCCGCAGGCTTTACTCCGTTCTTGTCGCCATGGTGGACATTGCTTGGAGAAAGCAGCTCCCCTTCAGTCCCATGTTCAGTGACTTCCAACCCAAGAGGCCGCCCCTCTAGCATTGTCTCTGAGAATGTTCTGTTTCCATTCAACTGGCCTTCGGGATATGACTATATTTCCATGCTGTCCATAAGGCTTTCAGTTACTACCTCCTTCTTCGTAGTCTGTTCTTGGTCTGAAAGCTCTGCTGGAGACCCTGGGAGTCACTTTGGGAGACCCTGCTGGCATTTGAAATGCCAGTGACCTAGCTTCCAGCGTGACAGCAGCACGCACACCCTCACAGGACGACGGACAGGCAAGCGGTAGATTTTTAAACTACATTACTTTTAGTTTTATATTTTATGAATACATATGTAGGCATACTTAAAATATATTTTGTAGTCACAGTTTTAAGAATTGCTTTCATATTTGGTCCTGATGAATTATTTTAAAGACTTTTAAATTCTACTTCCTTGTATTGTAAGTGGGAATTTTAAGCCACATCAATATTTCTGAGTTAGATTGGTCCATAATTTAGTAGCCCTGGTGTCACAAGGGATTAATTTGGGGCTGCTCATTCAAAAGTTGGTAGTCCAAACCCACCAGACTCTCCACAAGAGCAAGATTAAACCACTCATTTCCATAAAGCTTCGCCCCTCAGAATTCCTATGGAAGAGCTTTTTTTCCATCCCACAGGGGCACTAAACACTGGAATTGTGTCCATGGCAGTGGATTTGGATTTGAGTATAATTTATGATGTGTGTGTGTATGTGTGTGTGTCTTTGTGTGTGAAAACACACTGAGGTGGTCTCTTCATCAGGTTTTGATATTTGAGTTTTATCGACATTGTAACATGGAACATTTACTATAGCTCGATCATGGCTTCGATATCATTGACGGGCTCCTTGCTAGCCTTGGAGGCTGGAAAAGAGTCACTAGTCAAACTTCTGAGACATGGAACCTTTTCAGGAGGGAGCACGTGAATAGTGACAATGATTGAGTTGGTCTGCTGTTAGGGAGTTTAAAGGATAAAATAATATAGGAAAATGTATAATACATAAAAAGCTCAAGGTTAATTTTGGCTCCAAACTGTTACAATTTCAAGAGTTTTTCCAATCCTAGAAACTACATTTGGCGTGGCAAATAAAGAGGAAAGAAGAGAGATTAGGGTGAGTGTCATGTCACTAGCAATTATGTCATGCTAAAAGCTTTCACATTCAGGTTCCTTAAACCTTTTTTAAGAATGGGAAAGGATTTCATGGGGGCGGGGAGTTCCCAGAATATATTACCCACTTTTGTTACATTTTCCTGGCTAACTCTTAGGACTGAATTAACAACAATGTTATTTCAAAGTAGAAGTATTGTTCATCCTTAGCTTTAAACAGAACATAAAATTTAATTTAATTTATATTTTATGACCTTTCATAATAAAACCCAAACCAAATCCACTGCTATGGGTTTGATTCAGACTCCTTGTTACCTTGTATAAGGTTTCAGAGACTCTAAATCTTTTATGACTGCCGACAGCTTTCTCTTTCTACTGAAGGACTGCTGGTGGGTTCGAACTAACAACCTTGCAGTTAGTTGTTCAACATGTATCTTACAGCTCCACCGGGGCTCCTTCCCATAATCAACGTATACTTTTCATCCCCCTTGCATTTGATAATCTCTTGAGAGTCTGTATTTCACAATATCTTTCTCTTGCCTTTCTCTGGCTGTCAGTACCTACTTCCTTCCTCTTTTTGTTTTTGGTCACACTCTCTCTTCCTTACCAATGCCACGCTCCTTTGCTTGGCCTAGAAAACTACAATAGCTTTCTGCACACAAGCTGCCATCACCCACAATGCTGTAGACACCTTCTGCAGCTTTATTAATATCATTTGCTGAAAATAAGCCCAGCCCTAATAAATAGCAGTACTGAATTAGCAAGAGGTCTAATTAAAAACAACAACAAACTCCTTCCTTCTAGAAAACAAATTGACTTACTAACCTGTGATCCAGAAGGTTTAATGACCTCAGCCAGTCAACAATCCCAGTGTGCAATGGCATGAGTGCCCAGCGGTGTCTCTCGTAGTTTTAGTACCGGAGACAACAGAGTGTAGGTGAGTAATTGAAGGCGAGCTGTCTCATTGGTCTTATTCATCATCTCATTATTAAGATCTTTGTTAAAACATTATTAGCTTGTTTTAGGCTTTGTCAGGTCTTATAAATCCCAGAATCAGCATTTGATCAAAATGAAATGAAGTGGGTTTTCTTTGTTTTTTTAATTTCCTCTTTGTAATGAGCAATCCTATTTCAGGTGCCCTGTGAATCCACAGTAAACTAATTAATCTTCGTCTATCCGTATTAATTAGAAAGGTATTTAGATCTGTGTCACCCTAGCACTCTTGGGGCCGTGACTTCCGCATAGGGCCTTGAGTTGACATAGAGAGGTATCAACTCACATTCATTTGTGAGTAAAATTTCTGACAAAATTTACACGTTTTAATTTTAATGGTAATTACTTTTTTGGCAGGCAGAAAATACTGAGATTTTAGCATGTTACTTGAGAAAAGTCACAGGATTTCCTATCTAGACATCATCCTTAGTAATGCACCATTTTAATGACAATTTGTGGGCACAAAAGGCTTAAAGCCAATTTGAGGAACTTTAATTAAAATCAAATTTAAGCCCTGGACCATACATAAGCAGAGTCCAGACTCTTAGTTTGACTCATTGGCACAAAGTCAAGATTTACCTAGAAAACAATTTCCCTGAAAGGAAAATTACAAGAGAATTTCGACATCCGCAAGAATTCAATATGATCCATCCGAGGGATGTTCTGTATGGGAAGCACCTCTCTCTAAGGAGACAGTGTTCAGAGAACGTGTACTAACCGTAAGTGGGGTGAAGGTCAGTTCCAATGCGTTCTTTCTTGGATCACTTAATAAGTCTGGTATTGAAAAGCCGTGGAAGTGACCAAATTTCTCCAAACAGAAACAGAAAAACATCTTTGGCAAGCCTGACCACATACTTTTAAGGCTATGGATGAAATAACTGCACAGCGCCACTGAAGTTAATGTGAAATAAATGAATTGTTTGGTGGAGGTACTTGGCAGAAGAAGAGAATACACAAAAGAACAGCATGGGAATTATTACTGAACTACGTCAGAGCAGTGGGTTTTTGCCAGCTTTCCAGTGACTTTATAAGCGGTGAGGTTTATAAAAAGCATAGTCTGTCCTATGCTTCTAAATTTATAACAAAAATATCAATAAAACTGTCCAAACAGAATTTGTAGCCTGGCTAAGACTCTTAACTTTAAAATATTAGCATATACACATGGAAAACAAAATGTACGTGGCTTCTTTTAATGTTGTGCTTTCTGACTTACACGGCTATGCAGGTAGAAACTGCTCTGCCCTTCAGTCAGACGTGTGTCTAATTAACCTGCACGTTTGCCAATTACGAACTAGTTCTATCCACAAGGTCAGCAGTTCAAAACCACCGGTCACTCAGAGGGAGAGAGACGAGGCTTTCGACTCCCATAAAGGTTTACAGGATTGGAGTCCACAGGGGCAGTCCTCCTCACACCTAGAGGGCTGTTGGGAGTCAGTACTGACTCGATGGCAGTGCGTCTGAAGGTAGGCCATCCACTCACACTCCTTATCCTCCTCCCTGCCTCCCTTCCTTCCTCCCTCCTCTCTTTATTTCCTTCTTCTCTTCTGTAAATTCAGTCACGAAAACAACCTGCATTTATTGAGCTCCAACGCTAACAGTTCCTTGAGGTCATGGCATTCATTTTATGATGGATAATTTCATGATGTTTGTTTCACTGTTCCATGGAATTGAAGTCATTGATTAGCTATTTGAGAGTCAGCAGTGTTTTACTATTTACTGAAAAGCAATTTATAATACATAAATGGGTATTTTAGAAATCTGCTACAAATATATGTCATTAATAATGGATTCAGGTTAGCAGTCTATGACAGACAAAACAAAAATGGCAATGCATAATAATACTTACTGCCCAACTCTTAGGCGGTGTGTGTGTGTGTGTGTGTGTGTGGTGGGGGGATCTCTCCACAGGTTGTTAATCCATGATACTGAAATGAGTGTTTTACACATGTTTCTTCCCTCCCCCAAACCAAGCAAGCCACCAGGCTAACACATAGGAGACATTTTCCCCCCTCTCCTCCATCAGTGACTCTCTGCTCAGAGAATCTGGCAGCTGATCTTCTCCTAGAAATGAATGTTCTTTTTATTTTTTTTCACGGTTAGTCTGAAACTCGGTTGTGTGTCATGAAAGAATTTAAGTCAGTTTCATTTCCCTTTTCCTCCCGGTATAACCACTCGAACCCGTGTTTCCGTCCGATGGGGAGGAACGTGGGGTTTTCTAAGGCTGTGGACCTTCTTTTCTCTCACTTTTTTTTCTCTCTCTTTTTTAAATGAGTATTAATTTGAAGTGATTTCGTAATGTACAACCAACCATCAACACCACCATCACCACATTTTATAGTCTTACTTTGTCTGCATAAAATGAAGTAAAACAGAAATTAGGAAGGATCATTGAATTCTGATAGGCTCCCAAAATTCCGGACCATGTGCTTCCATGAAATAAACGTTCATGGATGAGAGAGATACATGATATATACCCTAGTGGTTCAGGGTATCAAAGACCAACTGAGGGCTATCAAGTAAGTATTCTTTCAAATCCACCAACTGTTTTGCATGAGAAAGCTCAGGGTATATGCCTCCATAAAGACTTGCGAAGCCGGGAAGACCCTCTCAAGGGTTGTTAGCGGTCAGAATTGACTCAATGGCAGTGGTTTGGGTTGGGGTTATGTTACTAAAAATAAACAGAAAAATAGGCACCAAACCCCTTGGTTCTTACCCAAGGAGCTTCTGACTCATGACAACCTCATGTGTTGCAGAGTGCAATTGCCCCGTCAGGTTCTCTCCTGGGACACAATCCCCGGGATAGTCAGGCCTTTCCTCTGGGGCACCACTGGGTAGGTTTGAGCGGCCAGTCTCTAGGCTAGTAGTCTCGTACAGTCTGTTCATGCCACCCAGGGACCGAGCTCGAACAACAGACCACCATTAACGAAAACGTGGCAGACATTGAAGTAGGCTTTCTATAACAACCATCTCTAAAAAAAAAGTTTTGTTGACATATAAATCACATAACATACATTTTAATAACTCAGTCATGTTAAAAAGAGTTATACAATCAATTTCAGAACATTTCCTTCTTCTTTCCTGTATTCACTGTTGTTTGCTTCCCACTCCCCCCCAACATCCACTGCCATGTTCCTAGGAAACAATTGATCCAGTTGCTGTCTCTATAGCTATGCCTATCCTGGATTTCGTATGCAGAACAACATACAAAACAAACAAACAAACATAAGTAATAAAAGATCCAACAACAACGACAGAGTAAAACAAGAATAACTGGTATTTTAAATGTCACAAGGGGTCCACTAAGAACTGGGACAATGGTAGATCATTTCCTTTCCAAGTCAGCAAGCATATACACACACACAAATGACAGAAGTACCACAAGATAAAGAAAATGAAAATCGTCTCCTAAATTGTCAGAGGAAGAAGATAGTTTTGAACATTCAACATCATTCTAACAGCTAGAATAATATCTTCTATACTATTCAGTGGCCTAAATAAGAGACAAGAAAGTGTAGTCTCCATGAAACCAAAGGAATGAACCATAAACTGATATGAATGAAAAAGTGGGCATGAAAATTTTACAAATTAATGTTAAAATCTAATAAAATAAAGTAACTCAGGAATCACGACAGACATGAGTATATTGCAGAATTTATACTGAATTAGTCATGTGGGACACACAACAGCCATGGAATTCAAGGGGAAAAGACTGAGTCATGAAGAAAAATATAAATGTCATTTTTCAGCATGAGGACATGATTGCACAAAAATGCATTAACTAGCAGACTGAAAGACTGGCCCACAATTAAAGAAAATGACCCTCAAGAAATGTTTTAAAATTTTTCATTAAGGTATAATCTTTCAGTCAGAACTAAATTATTTGAAGAGGAAGACAAATTAAGTTGGTCTTAGATTTGTGGCTTGCCAAATGACTTTAAAGGCCCATGTAGAAATGTCTACTGAATATCAAAGATAGAGAAAATTAAACAATGGGCACATTTACTAAGAGCAAATGTTAATAAGCTTTTAAGAAGCAACAAGCCCATGTGGAAGAAGCACACCAGCCTGTGTGATCAAGAGGTGTCGACAGGATCAGATAACAGGCATCAGAAGACCCAAAACAGAAAAATCATATTGTTGAGAATGAGGGGGCTGACAGCAGAGACCCCAAGCCCATCGGTAGACAATAAGACATCCCCTTACAGAAGGGTCACAAGAAAGGGATGAGTCAACCAAGGTGCAGTATTAGCATTGATGAAACACACAATATTCCTCTGGTTCTTTGAGCTTTCCTCACCCCCACTATCATGACCCCAGTCCTGCCTTTCAGTTCTGGCCAAACCGGAGAGAGAAAACACAGTGGTACATATAAGAGCTCAGGACACACGGAATCCGGGTCAGATAAACCCCTCAGGAACAGGAGAAATGATACCAGGAGGGTAGGGGGAAGTGGGGGGGGAGAAGGGGTAACCGATCACAATGGTCGACACATAATCTCCACTTCCCACCCCCGAGGGGGATGAACAACAGAAACGTGGGTGAAGGGAGACAGTGGACAGTGTAAGATATGAAAATAATAAGAATAATTAATAATTTATCAAGAGGTCATGGGGGTGGGGGGTGGGAAAAAAGAGGAGCTGAAACCAGGGCTCAAATAGAAAGTAAATGTTTAGAAAATGATGATGGCAAGATATGTACAAATATGATTGTTACAATTGATGTATGGAATGGTATAAGAGCTGTAAGAGCCCCCAATAAAATGATCTTTAAAATAAATTTCAAGAGCAGTAGTTATTAAAATAATTTTAGAGTGTATATCAAAAAAGAAGCCGCAGCAGCCTGGGAGCAGTGCAGTATTAGCACCTAGAGATGTGGAAACCAGGGTTTGACAGGGAGGCTGTCTGCTCCCTTAGAGCTGTCCAGCCTTGGAACCCCTGTGGGGCTTTGTCCTACAGGGCCACTGCGAGTGGAAATGAACTCAAGGGTTGAAGGTTTGTTTTGGTATACAGGGAGGAAAATGGAGTTAAGGTTATTTCATATTGATAAAAGATAAATGTTCACTGAAAATAAAATACCTATAAACGTTAATAAATCAAGGTTCTCATATCAAAATCCTAAAGTAAAATTAGTTTAAGCCTCAAGAAAATGCAATATACCAGAAACTCTATTATATTCATATAATAATACATGTATTGTATCCATTCGGCTGTAACTTAGGTCACATGCTCTGACCATCTGAAAACTGAATATATTAATAAAGGATTAAATTAAAAACTCCAGCCTTCAAGCACAAATTACTAAATGCCCTATAAATAGCAATCAGGTGATATATATTAAAATTACAAATGTGCATGTAACCATTCCAATATTTGACTTCTAGGTGTATGACTTTTAAAACAACATTCCCACATGTTCACAATGAGAGACATGTGTTAGAGGTTTATTACAGCAATGCTTTTAAAAGGGAAAGGGGGAGACTGGAAATAGCAGAAACAGTCATTGGAAGGGAACTGAATAAATAAAATACAGAGCATGATTTATGGCTATATAGATTTTGAAATCTACATAAGTGAAATCAATGGTCACATACCTAATTCATGATCAAAACCGCTAGGTATTGGGAACTGGGAATATGACAGTGGGTAGTCATCAAAGGAGTGTTTGGCTTTGTTTAAAATATTCATATTCACCCTGTTTCTTAAGAGAATGTCTGTATCTGCTACATATAAAATAATGAAACATGCTGGCAGAATATATTAAAATGTTATAACAATTTTCCACTCTGGATTATGGGAATATGTGTGATGTTTTACCTTATATTTTATAAAATTTATATTTATAAAATATTTTTCTCTTGTAATAAACTCATTTTAATAAATTTAAATAAAATTTCATGTAAATAACTCCTAGGTCAAAAGGAAACTGTTAAAAAGAACAATAGATTATTTTGAAAAAAAAGGCTTGAGATTATCATATAGCAAAGTTTAAGAATTATAGTCAAAGCTGTATTCAGAGACACAAAGATTTTAATTATTAAATATTGAATAAATAAATATAAAATCACTATTTAATTTCAGAAGATAGCACAATAAGTCCAAAGAAATCAATGGGTATGTATGACCTGTGAATTTATATAAAGATGAATCCTAATTTGAATTTCTTCAAAAGCACACAGAGAGCAGACACCCTTAGATTAAACATGGCATTACAGAGGGAGGGCTAGCAACATGCATGTGTCATTCTTTGTAGACCAATTGTTTCCTGGGTTCTTCCGGGGGAGGTGAAAGAAGAGCATGCTGGGTGCACAATTTTAAATTGAAGTCCTAATGACCTCTGAGTCATGTTCCTACGTGCGGTCAATCACTAGGGACTTTGGGAGAGAGATCATTTCCAAGCAAGCTGATGACTAATGCTTGGGTCTTAGGTCCCTGGTGGTGAAAACAATTAAACCCTCAGCTGCTAACTGAAAAGTTAGTGGTTCAAACCCACCCAAAGGCTCTGGGGCTGAGGACGTGATGACTGAATTCCACAAAGCTGACAAACACATGCTATACCACAGTTCTACTCTGCCACGTGAGGCCACAATGATCTGCAAAAGGACTCGGCACACCAACTACCACCACTGGTAATAATTTGCTGGCAATGAGGCAAACTTTCTGGTAGAAAGTTTCTAGCAGCCACCCTGGAAAATCTGCAAGTGAAGCTGAAGAGCAATCCTTTTGCCTGATTAACTGAGAGAGCAAAACCCACTGTACGGCCGCTATGAGTCAACACTGACTCGGTGGCAGTGGAAGTGATGGCTTAGGAGGTGATTGATAATGTTCTCTAGCATAAAGTGACAATGATGTCTTAAGGTGAACCACCTACGCATATAAACCATGGATGCAGGGATGGATTGGAGGCTTGCAGTTAATTCTAGCCCCTATCTAAGAAAAATTAGTTCTTATGACATGGCCCTGTTGATGCTCACCCTCATGAAGAGATCACTGAAGAAATGGGTGCTCTCGCAAAGTGAGGTGAAGAAACGACGGTGCCTAGCTAGCAGAAACAATAGCATCATGGGTCTCGAAGGCTTGTTTCAAACAAGAAGCCATCTAAGGGAGGCGTCAACTAAGCCCACGTGATAGAAGCACACAAGCCTGTGTGATCCAAGGATTGTAAATAATATAATCCAAAGCTAAAGGAAGGGATGGCATCAGAGTTTAAATTGTGAACACTTGGTTTGCAAAAGACTATGGATGACTGTGGAAGCCTAAAATCTATTTGCAGGGTCCAAATATAGGTAAGCCTCCTGTAAATCCCCTCTGATCTTAGTTGAGGGATGTAGGTAGCCTTGTTATCAGACAGAGAGCATTGTGAAGTGGAGTGTGGCAAGCACAGTTAGGTCAAAATGTAACAATGTAATATTTTGTCATTTGATCTCCCCTTTGACCCATTTTAAAGCTGTTTCAGTAAAAAAACAAACAAGGAAAGTGAAGGAAAACATCATGGAGATTAAGCCTCTAGTCCATTCCTTCTAACCAGGAACCAGGGATATGAATAGTCTCACTAACATGCAGAACGCATTGTAAAGTGGATTGTTGAAGATGAGGTTAGGTTACAATTTAGCACCCTGCAATTTGATCTATTTTATGATCCAGTTAAATTTGTTCTACTTTTTAATATTTTCTGCTTTCTTTTCAATTGAGGTTTTTATCTGTTTTATCTTGTTCTTCTTGTTAGTTTTGTTTTTAAGTGTTTTTCTGTATTTGAGAACCAGGACAGGTAAATCTATAAGGACAGTAACTGATTAATGGCTCCTTGGGGCTATGGCAGGGACCGTTGGGGAGGTTTTGGGAGCTAATAATTATGGTACAAGAAAGAAGAAAATGTTCTAAAACTAATTGTGGTGATGATTGTGTAATCTTCTCGATATGGTTGAACCACAGGATTGTGTGATGTGTGGACTATATGCCAATGAAACAGTAGGGAAATAATGGAGGGAATTTGGTAGCAATCAATATGATGCATGATGAGAATGAGTGAAAACTTGATCAGAAACTGAAATTCGACTATATGGGGTGCTTTTTTCAAATAATTAAAATATTTTTAAATGCAAAAAAAATTATAGAAGAACCAAAAATTTTAAATCCTATCATGAATAGGACTAGAGAATTCCTGAAGCTGTTTCACTGGTGGTGAAAATTGTACGTGGAATTTCCTGTGTCCCAACATTGGTGGTCAGACAGGTCTCCTCAGGGCTTGGCAAGAATTTGAATGATTGTTGGGGAACTCTAAACCCATAATCAAACGACGGAAAATGATGGTCTGCAATTTCTACTGTAATGGAAAGCTTTCTCGTTATCTTCTCTTCCTGGAATGAAAGCACTTTGGGCTGATTTCTACCTGAAGTTTTCTGCAATTTTCTTTGAAACAAAAAGCTATTTACAGTGTGTTTCTTTTATCATAGAACAAAAATCACTGCATGCGCTTGAGGTCTTTGCTTTTAGTCCAGCTCTCCTATTTAAAACAAACAAAACAACTTTCATAAATCTCATCTTCAGGACGCCCATGCGTTCACAAAGGTTGGGATGATTTATTAAGGGTGCTGAGGAACATAGACTTTGAATTAATAGTCTTGTACCCCATGGGATGGATTTTTAAATAGCTTTTTCTATGGGAAAAAATGAATCAAAAAAGGATGGGGAACATTTTTAAAGCCAGGTTTTCACAGTGGCTACAAACATCTGGTTTTGAAAGCAACTAGCCCTAACCTTGTCTAAAAGGATAACTTGTATCAGATTGAATACTTCAAAAATGGCCAAAATAATAACCCCTGCTCGCCCCCCCCCCAATGGTTTTCTACAATAGGATGTTTCCCATTCCCAATCAATAGTTTATAATCTAATTCCTTCCCTTGAACCTAGGTGAGTGTGTGGTTGCTACAACTCCTTGAGCACGGCAGAGGTGATGCCGCATAACTTCTGAGGCTGAATCTTAAAAGGGAATGCCAGCTATTCCTTTCCCACTGGAACGCTCCTGCTTCCCAATACTTAGAGTGGTAAGACCACTCTAGGCAGCCCTGCTGTGAGGAAACCAAGCCACTTGTGTCTGTAGACTATTCTAGCCGTCTTAATGTTTGAAGCATCCCAGTGCAAGCATCAAACATGTGGGTGATCAAGTCTTTAATAATTCCAGCTTCCAGCCATGGAGTCACTTATGAATCTTCCCAGCTGAGAATTCAGACATCATGGTGCCAAGAAGCAACCGGAGCTGTGCCCTCCTGGAACATCTAACCTACACATTTTGGAAGTGCAATCAACTACGTGATTTAAGCTCCGAAGCTTTTCTAGAACCCTAACTCTCCCTTTCTGCCGCAGCCTGGTGGATAAGGCCGAGACACCTTAAAGGCTTTCTCATCCGGTGCCTGTGAAATCACAGACAGGGTTTACTTCCCAAGCCCAGCAATGACTGTGGTTGCTGTTCTGTGCCATGGTCGGTTCTGACTCCCAGCAACCCTATGAACAGCAGAACCAAAGTCTGCTCGCTACGCAGTCACCCTCATAACCGTTATTGTGGTAGATCCCGGAGTGACAGCCCCTCAATCAGTCAATCTCCTTGAGGTCCTTTCTCCTCGATTTTACCAAGTGTGATGTCCTTTTTCAGAGTCTGATCTAGGTTGATAATATGCCCAAAGTACAAGTCTTGTAAGGCGCCTTATTTACTCCGAGAGAAGCTTATTTTTTGGCAGTCCAGGGTAGTTTTACTATTCTTTGACAACACCATAACTCAAATGCAACAATTCTTCTCTATTCTTCATCAAGGATTGAGTGTTTTCTAGATTTGCTCATTAATGGGAATTCCATCAATAATAGGAGCCCGTTCCTTCATAGGAGCTTAGCATAGCTTCCCTTCCTCTGTCACCCAGCATTTGAAAGTGTCAGTCGGACATATAAGAACTGTGTTAAAACTGGTTGCGCTGTCCGGAGACTGTTGTGGATAACACTGAAACCTCAGAGCAACATGGCAGACTGTCAGGGACTCCAAATGCAACAGCATCATTCATCAGCAGTAGGCAGCACACCGAAAAGACAAAGGGAACATTAGGGTGAAAGTGAAGCTGACACTAAGCCCTGGTACTAGGGTACTATGAACGCACGTAATGATTGAGCAAGAAATGCTGCTGGTAAGCTGGCAGACCATCTTGTACTACCAATATGGCTTCAAATACCAGATCAAGTTGGTAGAAAATGGCATGTTCAACCTTCAAGAGAATAACAATCTTTGAGCTAGAAGTCACATTCGAGATGTAGTCCTGCTTCTCCTCAGTGCAGGAGGGAGACTGGGCAGCATGCCTCACAAGTAGACATTCAGCCTGTACATTCAAAACCTTAAATGACAGACCACTTCATTTTTGACCAGATAAGATATTAGATAAGACTAATTCTACCACTTTGCTACATCCACTCAGTGGATCAAGCAGTGTTTTCTCGACTAACAGAGTCCATTATTTATTTCATGTTGCAGACTGTAGGAGATTTTAGGTCACTCTATGGCTCCGTATAATTCCTCTTTGGACCAGGCCCAACATCTTCATATTCTTCTCATGCAACACAATCACAAACCCATCATTCACAGGACTGCCTCCTCTGGTAGATGTGTTTCTTAGGTGTACACCTCGGGGGCCGAGAAAACATCTGAGATCTGTTGAGAACAATGTGGGTAGATGTGAAAACAGGACTCATCAAAGTGTGCTCTAAGGACCACTAAGGAACCCCGAGACCAACATTATTTACATAGTATTGTCCTTAGGTGTCATTGAGCCAACTCCTGTAGGCACATCACCATTATGGCACGAGGACTGCTTTTTACAAGATTACTTAGAAATCATTTGCTCTTTTTACTTTCATTCTCTCAAGAAGACACTTTGTATTATAAGCACTATGTAATGTGTAGCGTCTCTGGCTGGGCGAGTGATTAAGTACTCAGGTAGTAACAGAAACGTTTCGTGTTCTAGTCATCAGAGGTCCCTCAGAAGAAAGGCCTGGAGATCCACTTCCAAAAAAACGTTCATCCAGTGGACATATTCTGGCGTACACCTCTGCTCTGACACATAGATTTCTAAGAGTTGGCAATGACAGAATGGCAACTGCTTCATATAGCCATAGTGTATACGGATAGAGTCACCGCAGAAGCAGATGGAAGAATTTAACCCTTTGCAATGAATACAGATAGCAAAGAGTTTTGAAAAAGTTTTAATTAATACTATTCTTCTTGCTAGTATTTTTGCTTAGGTAAATATTGTTTTTCATTAAATGTTTTATCTGCATCAACATGCAATGGCTTTATTCTTGCTGTTTTAAATAAACCAATGCATGCTTGAAAATACTTTATCTAAATTTTTAATATGGTATGTGTGTGTATAATATATATGCATATATATATGGGGTACCCCCCCCAAAAAAAACAGTTAGATTTCATAGTATGCATTTTTCCTGCTAGGTGAGCATCTAGCCATTCGTGCACCCAGTGGTGTCACATTCCCCATAATGATTTCTCCACAGGTGTCATTGGCTCAGGGTCTTTCATGGGCTTTAGCCCAATCTACATGAGCAGTATAGAAAGGAAGGGGGGCAAAGATCTTTGAAATTAGACTTATGTATGTGTGTGTGTCCTGACTACACTACACTGCGCCTAGATCCCAAGTCTTAAGTAAATTACACGAACTCTGAGATCTGCAGCACCTCGCGCTGGTCTCTGCACAAGGGAACAAAGATTATACAACCACCACGGTGCGGAGCACATGCTGGATCTGCAGTGAACATTCACCTCCAAACAAGAGCGACATATCTCAGCGCGCCCAAAGGGAATTGTCCCAGTCTCAGCCAATTCAAGCTTCTCTTTCAGAAATAAAACTTGGCACATCCAATTAACATTTTCCACTCACCTGGCGAAATCTACCAACACTGGCTAGGGCTGGGTCCTCTTACAAAAAAAAGGTTTTGCCCTGTTTCCCAGTCATGCCAGATGGGATGCAGCCTAAAATATTGCACTCATTAAAGAATCACGAAAATTAATAGGTGTTTGAGAGAGGTATAGCAAAAAAGTTCAGGTCCCTGGGTGGTGTGAACAGTTTAGCACTAAATTACTAACAGAAATATTAGCAGTTCCAACCTACCCAGTGGTACCTTGGGGGAAAAGCCAGTCAACCTACTTTGAAAGGTCATGGCTGTGAAACCCCATGGAGTGCAGGTCTACTCTGTAGACATGGAGATACCATGAATTGAAATTGAGTCGATCTGATAGCAAGTAGGGTATGTGTATGTGAGGAGCGGGGGAGTTATTTTGGGGAACAAAACTAGTCAAAAGCTAGGAGGAAAGGAGTGTGAGAGCCATATTTGATACCCAAAAGACAACCCCTCCCGCACCACCGACACAAACGTACTACGTTCTAGTTGATTCTGACTCATCGTGACCCTGTAGGACTGAGTTCCCCTTCAGGTTTCCAAGACTTCAAACCTTTACAGGCGCACATAACCCTTTCTTTCTCCAGAAGAGTAAGGATTGAGTTGGAACCATTGACCTTGTTCGCATCTCAATGCGTAATCTCCTGTACCATCAGGGAAGTGGGAGAGCCAGACATGAAGAGGAGCTAGATACCTGATTAAGGAGCTTCCAGTTCTACCTGGGTTTTAAGCAGCCACTACCCACTCCATAATTTTTTAAAGTGGTCTCAACAATAAGCATTTTGCTGGTTTCCCTAAATGCTCTCCTCCAATGAGAAGCACATCAGTGAATCCTGAGTGTGTGTGTCTTGAGTGTGTGTCCCCTGACAAAGGCTGCATTGCCTTCAGGTACTGTGCTTGCAGCAGCATGCCCCACGGGCTTCTTTGGAAGCAGTGGAGGCATTGCTATGGCCTCCTTTGATTTCGTCTGGCAGTTTTCCACCTTATCTTACTCCCTGGCTACAGTTTTCAAAACCTTAGGCAATGTCTGTTCTGCCTCAGCTGAAATATTTAGTCTGGTCCCTAAGAATAATTGGCCCAGCTCTTGATCTCCCATACGTGCTCCTATCTTTGGCGGAACAGAACTCAACTCTGCTATAGCTACAGATGATATCCAGATTTGTGGAACATTTCCTGCATTGAGATTATGAGCAGCTTTCCCCCCTTTCTTTCCTATTTCTTAATGCACTTTTGGATTTAGGTTTTCTTCCCATTTCTTAAAGAAACTAATTTGCTTTGGATCACCTCCAGTAGCTAATCCTTGGAGTCATTCTTGCATTTGACTATCAAATTACACCAGTTTTAGGAAATCATGTGATGCTACTTGAAAGGGGGGGCAGCATAACAGAGCAGTTAAAACTAAGACCTTGGAGAAAGTTTGTTTGGGTTTTGAACCCTCACCCACCCCGTCTAATTATGTGAACTTGAACAACAAACTGCAATTTTATTATGTCACAGGTGCCTCCTTGAAAACTGGGGCTAATAAGAGGATTGATCTCATAGGGTTGTTTGGAGAATTAGTTTTTGCAAAATGCGGGCATATGGTAAACACTATGGAAGTGTTCAGTAAATAATGGCTACATGAATAAGAAGCAGAAAACAAAACAAAAAACAAATGTTTTAATTAGATGCTGGTTAGCGGAGTTAACTCAAAGCATGTGGATAATACAAATGGAACTAGTGTTTTCTTTTTATTCTCTTTGATACTAATGGTATATTCAATTTTTAGCTATGCCTATCAGTAATAAAAGAGATTGGAATATAACATTATTAAGGGAAAATTAAAGTCCGGGCAGATACATTCACCAAAGCAATCGTTGAGGCCTAATAAAGCTTTCCCCTGAATCTCCTTTAAATACGAGGCCACTTCTAGAAGACTGCTGAGGGTATCGGGTTTCTGAGACAGAGTTACCTCCTTTCCTCACCATGGCAGTCAACATCAAGTGACGGAACGATGCAAGAACGTTTACCTTTCACAATCATAGAAGGTACATAGACTCAGATGGTCACATCCCTGTACTTGATGACAGAAAGTTACTTTTTATCATCCCATGTTCTCTCATGTTTGTGCATGCCCACACTTGGCTGTATTTGAGAAAGAAGAAAAATGAGAGATGAGAGCTCAGTATGAATACACCAGATACACAAGATGCCAGTTGACAGAGGGATTACATTTGATAGTCACTAATGTATATATTGAAATGACGCAGGAATCATCAAAAGTGGATGGAAAAATAACACACAGGGTCATGTACCAAAGAGAACTAGTCAACAGTCACCCATTTCAAGAGGTAGCACTCAGAAACAATGGTCCTGAAGGAAGATGTCTGAGCTGTACTGAGGCTCCAGCCAGAAACAAGGCTCTCAGAATTGATGGCACACCAATGGAAATGTTTCAACGGGCTGATGAAGCACTGGAAGCACTCACTCGTCTGAGCCAGGAAATCTGGAGGAGAGTTACTCAGTCAACTGACTGGAAGAGATCTATATTTGTGCCCATTCCAAAGAAAGGGGACCCAAGAGAATGCTCAAATTACAAAACAATTCATTGATATCACATGCAAGTAAGTTTTGCTGAAGATAATCCAACAATGGTCACAGCAGTATGTTAACAGGGAGCTACCAGAGCTTTAGGGCTGGATTCGGAAGTGGACATGGGATGAGGGATATCATTGCCAATGTCAGATAGATCTTAGCACAAAGCAGAGAATACCAGAAAAAAATGTTTCCTTGTGCTTCATTGACTATGCAAAGACATTCAACTTTGTGGATCCCAACAAATTATGAATAACCTTGAGAAGAATGGCAATTCCAGAGCACTTCATTGTGCTCATGTGGAACTTGGACGTGGATCAAGAGGCAGTTGTGCAAACAGAAAATGGGTATTCTGCAGGGTTTAAAATCAAGAAAGGAGTGCCACAGGCTGGTGTTTTCTCACCATATTTATTCAATCTATATGTTAGTCAAATCATCAGAGAAGGTGCATTATTTAAAGAAGAATGTGGCAGCAGGAGGAGAGGAAGTCTTATTAACACCTACAATATGCAGATAATGCAACCTACATTGCTAAGAGTGAGGAGGACTTGCTGGAGAAGATCAAGGATGACAGCCTTCAGCATAGATTACAACTCAATGTAAACAAAACCAAAGTCCTCACAACGGGACCAAGAGGTAACAGCGTGATAAATCTATAAAAGATTGAAGTTATCAAGGACTTTGTCTCGCTTGGATCCACAATCAATGTTCATGGAAGCAGCAGTCAAGAGATTAAAAGACTTGTTGCATAGGGTAAATCTGCCACACAAGACCCCTTTACAGTGTTGAGAAGCAAGGATGTGACTTTGAGGGCTAAGATGTGCCTGACCCAAACCATGGTGTTTTCAGTTGCTTCTTATGCATGTGAAAAGTCGGAGGTTGAATAAGGAAGATTCAAGAATGATACATTGGATTATGGTGCTGGAGAAGATTATTGACAGTATTATGGGCTGCCAAAAGAGCAAACAAATCTGTCTGGAAGAAATACAACCAGGATGCTCTTTAGTGGCAAGGATGGTGAGGCTTCATCTCATGGACTTTGGACATGTTGTCAAGAGAGAGCAGTCCTTGAAGAAGTATCATGCTCGGTGATCTAGTTAAAGTTTATTGTGCCAACCTGGTCGATAAACATATGTGGGGTTAATTGAAGTGCAGAGGGATAAATGACTCGGTGAGCCTCGCCGTTTTCTAGTTCTCCGGTCTCTTGCTTTTTGATGGTCAGACCAGGGTGCAGCTGCCTTAGCCAGTTCCCTGCTTCAGCTCGAAAGGCTGACTTCCTGTAAGACATCCCTGAGGAGAAGCAGCATGGACCTACCCCAATGCAGCCCTGGGTGCGGGAGCAGCTGTGTGGAGAAACCTGCCAGCGCTAAGATGCTTACACGTTCAATGGCTTGGCTTTCCTTCTGCAGTCAGCGTCATTGTGTGTGTTTTGTGAGATGGAGGAGGACTTTGTGGATTGGTGTCGGACATATGGGTTAATGTTGGACTTGTGGGATTGGGCAGCACTGGGTTGGGATGTTTTCTTGATGTGCACTTAACCTTTATATAAAACTCTCTCTTATACATGAGTTTCTGTGGATTTGTCTCTCTAAAGTACCCAGACTAACACACTCGGTAATGCAGTGGAGCAGCAAAAAAGAGGCAAGTCCTTGACAAGTTGGATTGGCATGGTGGCTGCAATAGTGGGCTCAAACACGAGAATAAGCTTGAGGCGAGCACAGGACCGAGTACTGTTCCATTCTGCTATGCCCAGGGGTCACTAGGAGTCAGAATCACCTAACAACAGCAGGGTATGTCTGAGTCTCTGTGTCTCTGTATCCTGTCTATTCACAGGATCCCTGGTGGCACTGCTGGGTAAGCACTGGACTGATGACCACAACATTGAGGAGTTACACTCACCAGTCCCTCCTAGGGAAAAAGTAGACATGACCTGCTCCTGTAAAGATTCCAGCCTCGGGAAGCCCACATACATGAGGTCACTGCGTCAAAATTGACGCAATAGTAGTGGATAAATGTATATTAAAATGAGTCCTTGTAGTGTTCAGCATTCAGCTGCTATTGCAAAGGAGAGTGGTTTGCACCCACTCAACAACTCCCTGGGAGAAAGATACAGTAACCTGCTCCCATAAGTATTTCAGCCGACTGCAGTGCTCCTCCCTCACACAGGAGATAGTCATGTCAAAATTGGCTCAACACCCATAACTGCAAAAAATACCAAACAGCATGTATGTAGACTTCTTTGTTTCTCTCATAGAACATGCTATGAAATCTCACATCCAGTAGGCGTTCGGTAAATATTGCTCATTTGCCAGGAAGACGTGAAGGAGGGAGAGAATTCCAGTTGCCTCCATGTGGGTTACTCTTTCTACCTAATTCTGCTTCCCAGTGACTTCGTTAGAACCACAATTGGCATTAGCTTTACTTCCTGCTGAAAGGTATTGCTGTCCTGTCACCTGTGAGCAGGTTTGTTGCTCTGTCTTCCATCCTCCAGCAAATGGTGAGTGTCTTCAACGGGCCAGTCTCTGACCACAAGGCGCTGAGAGAAATGCCTTTCCAGTCCTCACAAGGTGGCTCTTCCGCATAATGACTGTGATTCTTCCACTCTTTAACTTAGAAATACTTACGAGTCATGTGTCTTTAATCCGACAGCACTGGTATAGTTAAGATTTAAATTTTTAAAAAGAGGAATCTCAATATCTCTTGGTACAGCTATTTTTGTCCTCAGATCTGATTTAGAATCTAAATGTGATTGCCTTGATTTACCAAACAAATCAAGTAATACATCCAGGGGGCAATTTCCAAGGATGCTTTTCCTTTAAGGGGATCCACTTGAAAGTGATATACACCATGGTGCATTTTGTCTTTCCATTCTCCTGGCTACAACATCCTGAAAAATAGAACCTTTGTGATAAAGGTATCCCTGGATTTTTAAATGTTGGCTTAAGTCACTTAGCTTTTAGGAAAGATCTACATGAGTAACTATTTTTACGAACCAAGGAATCTGAAGTGGATGTTAACTTTTAAGGAAAAGAAGGTGAAAAGCAGGGTTAGTTATCATTCAACATTTCTGTTGCAGCGCGTTGTTAACGAGGTGGGACAGAAGCAGAACGTGGTGACCAGCGTGACCAAACTCCTGCCTTGGCCACTACACTGTACGGACATCTCAGCTCTATACAGACTGCGCGTTTTCACAGAGTTTCTGTGTTTACTCTAGGTTAGTGATGCTTAGGTTTTATTAGGTATTATTTCAGCGGCAATATTTGGCGTCCTGGAAAGTTCAAAAAATTACCATTTAAATGAATGGTAATTGTTTCTTCACTGTGTGCTGTTTCTGTTTTCAAAAGAGCACCTCATGGCATGGACTGACATGGAGAGCAGTATACTCAGTGAAATCAGCCATCGCAAGAGAACAGATATTTTGTGAGACCACTATTATTGGGGGGAAAAGATCAAAACTCTCATACCAAAGGGACAGGGCTTGGAGATAGTTGGGGGTATGGAGGTGATGGCAAAGGAGGAAGATGAAGCCAAAGGCTAGAGGGTTGGTGACTGCTAACTTGAATGAAGTGGAAGATCGGACTCTACGAAAAGGAGAAGAATAATCAAGGATCCGGGAAAGGATAAACTCTTTGGAGAGGGTGGGGTGGGGGGATTGATTAGTATTTTAAACTCTTTAATACAAATTTCATGATCCAAAATATAAACAATCACCTAATTTATAGTACCAACTTGTTTCATGAAACCAATACTGTAAAATTCCAACTAAAAATGTTTAACATATGAAGGAAAGTAAAACGTTTCCAGTGAGGGAAAAACACATGGTTTTCTAAGTGCACAATGTTTGCAGGGGAAAATTAAGAGTGAGTTATCTATGAGGGTAGTAAATAAGAGCTACAAAAACATAGAAAACTTCATTAGATAAAAAATATCAAAATATAATTTTGACATACCCTCCATCTAGGTACATATATTTCTGAAGGTGGTGTTGCCAACTCTGTAAACTGTCCCTGAAGACTTTTTGCTCTTCTAATTATAGCACATCAAAACAGCCGGCTTGGCATCCTTGAGGGTCTCAAATCAGGTTCCTTCTCAATGTTCTTTGAATTAGGTTAGAATCAATAATAACTCTGATGGGGCAAGATCAAGACTGTAGGGTGGATGGGGTAAGGTTTGCCATTGACATTCTCAAAAGACTGCCTTTGCTAATCTTGAAGAATGAGCAGGTATATTGTTTTCATCGCAAACACTTTCTTGGCACAACTTATTTTGCTCACCATTGAAGTTTGCAATTTTCTCTCAACTTCTTGAAAAGCTCTCAAGGTTACCTTGTGTCCTTTGAGAAAAATTTACCCCATTACCTTTTCAGCATCCTCCAAACGTCACCATAACCTTCTTAGTTGACCTCTCTGCCTTGAATTTGACTGACCCAACAGAAACTCTGAGAATCCACTGTTTCGATTGGACATTTTTTATTGTTTGTAAAGATGCCCTAATGAGATGAAGACAAGTATATTGCTAAGAGAACTTATCTGCACCCTTTGACTTATCAATTGCAGAGACATGTTTAAACATATTTTGTTTGAAAAAAAACAAAACAAAAAACCTGTGCATGTATGAGCTGGAACCCTATTTACTGTGTGTGTGTGTGTGTGTGTGTGTGTTAGATAAGACTCTTCACCAGATAAAAATTCCTTTGTGGAATTTATAGACTCATATTTATGAAATCCTAAGAAATGAGTTTATGCATTATCCCAGTTAATGAAGGCAATTAGATAACAAAAGGTTAAAACATGAGAAAGCTGTTACATCAACTCTTTAAATTAATGATCTCCCGGAGGAAGCTTTCCAAGCCCTACATCAAAACACAAGAAGAGTTGGGTAGATCAGAGATATATTTGCATATGATTTGTATGTAGTTTTTATGTCATTAGAATATATGTGTTTGACTGTAAAGTCATGGGTAATTTTCAAGTTAAAAAATTTCCCTTAAGGTTGTCCTTTCCTCTTTTCTACTTAGCTTCATCCATTCATGGATACACCTGCATTGCATGAATATTATATAGTGGAAAAAGAATTATGCCAAGCCAGCAAGAAAGTAATGGGGATAGTGTCACCCAGAAATCTTTGCTGGGCCATTAATAGCCGGGAGTTCAGAGAACATCTCAGATGAGTCAGGAAGAAGGAAATGATATTTTAACCTGGCCTGTGTGCCGAGGGTGTCTAACCCGGTTACCAAATCACTTATAACTATAGGACAAGGTTAGGATTTTAACTTCAAAATTCCCACAAGCAGAGGCAAAAATGGAAAACCAGTATTTACTGTTCCATAACACCCGCTTTCTGTCTTACAAACCCCAAACCTTGGTGCCATTAACCTCTTTCCTTCAGCCTATATTATAGGCTTGAAACCCTTGTTCTTCTTTACCACGAATTCTCCACCCAAACAAATCCTTGCCTTTTAGGGAAAGGAGCTGATATCAGTCATTTTCACCTCCATGGTAATTTGTTACCTCATTCATTCATTCACTCAACAATGTCCAGTCAGTGCTTACTTTTTATTTACTCTTTCATGTAAATTTGTTTACTGAGTGCTAAAAGGAGTCCAGCTGTTGTGCTGAACAACGGATACTGAGTCTCAGTCCCTGGTCGTGAGCAGCTCACAATCTGCCGAGGGACAGGGACACACAAGTGTGACCACCTCGTGGAATGAGGTCTTCCTAGGGAAAGGAACAAGGTTCTACAGGAATGTAGGGAATGGTGCAGTAATTCTATTCTAGTGAGCTAAGAATACTTCCTTAGGAAAGTCTGAGGAAAAGATGATAAGCTCGAAAACACTTTCTCTCCCTTGTGTCTCTGCCTCTTCATCTTTGTTGGCTTAGAGCAAACGTTTATTTTCACAATTCTGGAGGCTGAAAGTTCAAATCAGGATCGTGGTCATGTTGAGTCCTTCCTTGTCGATGATTCTAGGCATTTCTTGGTTCCTTCGGGTTCCTTGACTTCTAGGCGGTTCTCTCACTCCCTCCCCCACCCCATCCCCTCTCTCTCTTGCACATGTGTGTGAATTGTAGATTTTTAATAAATCAGAAGGGACGAGGTTTAGGATCCACTGTACACTGGTGCGACCTTATTAGCATTACAAATGAAAAAGCCTATTTCCAAATAATATCATATGCACAGGCACAAAAGCCTCGTCTTCAACATATTTTTGGGGTGGCACAATTCAATGTATAACAGCAAGTTATGGGAGCATTTGGAAGAGAAGGATATAGGGGAGGGGTGACACAGCCCCTCTTAAGCCTTTGATAGTCTTTGTTCAAGATAGTTTCTCTGTCTTAGAACACCTGTTCCTACTGGTATGATAGGGTCTACAAATTCTCAGACACAGAGTCTCGGCTTTTCCAACCAGGGAGCTACAGGGCCAGTCTTCCTGTTCATGGTTTTCCTTAGAGACTCGGAATGATCTGAAGCCGGTTATTTCCATAACCACGTCTTTCTGTTGGGATTCCTCTAGAAGCCAGTGTTTATGTGAGCAGTGTCCTTTCTGACACCCACAGTAAAAGCATGGGAAGAAGAGTGTCTTCGTTTCCCATGGCTTCCATATGATAATGCCACAAGTGGGTTGCTCTAAGAACAGGAATTCACTGACTCACAGTATTAGAGACTAGGAATCAAAGACAGCAGCAGGGCTAGGCTCTCGCTCAGTTGGTTGTAGAGGAAGATGCTTGTCTCATTCCACTTCTATAATCTCAGTAGTTCCTTGGCATACTGGAGCTTGTCAATAATCCTCACACGGTATCTTCCTGCAGTGTGTGTGTGTGCCTTTCGTCATTTGTTTTCTTCTTTACAAGACATCACTCGGGAGTGATTCATTGTAGGATGCACTCTACTCTGGTCTGACCTGAATGTAACACAAGAGAGCACCCCAAACCTATTGTTAAGAGTGGATCCCTACTCATAGATAGGGAAAACCTCAACTAAGTAGAGTCATTGACACTCACTGGTACTGGGCTGGGACTTACATACATGATCTTCTTAGGGGGACATATTCAATTTATACAAGGAAGACAACCAATAAAGGTGTGTTGCTAAGTCATTAACCACTGTGAGCAAGTGAGCTTTAAGGTTCCAATGGAAACCTGGGAAATGGTGCAAATAACAGACTTTTAAAAACCCCACTTGAGGGACAAAAGGGCTAATGTTTAGGCATAAACCCTGGAGAGTCATTGGTTGGCTGAGGCTGGAGAAAGCTAGTAATTCTCCGGCCAAGGATCAAAGGAGGCACCCTGGTAGCCAGAAGAAAACCCTGAGCACAGGGATGCAGACACTGTTGAAGGTCAGCTTGAGGACACCAAAAAGGTCAAGTCCATGGGCTGCAAGTGGGACAATGACTCAAAAAAACCAAAAAAAACTCAAGCTCACTCTCATTCACTTCAGTCAATTCAGATGCAAAGGGACCCTATAACATAGGCTAGGACTGTCCCTGTGGGTGTCGGAGACTGTAACTCTTTAGGAGAGTTGAAAGCCTAAGCCTAGTATTTCTCCAGTGGAGCAGCTGGTAGTTTTGAACTGCTGATCTGTGGGTAGCTGCCCAATGTGTAGCCACTATGCTACCAGGATGCATCAGGACAATGACAGGATATGTCAACCCACTTCCTCGTAATATAATTCCCCATTCGTTATTCGTGACCCCCATAATGGCCTCTAACTGT